>NC_059122.1:5162266-5343914 GCF_020740685.1 Jaculus jaculus | reverse complement strand
TTCTTTCTTTATTTGAGAGAGAGAGAAAAAATGGGCACACCAGAGCCTCCAGCCCCTGCGGACCAACTCCAGATGCATGCGCCACCGTGTGCATCTGGCTTATGTGGGTCCTGGGGAATTGAACCGAGGTCCTTTGGCTTTGCAGATAAGTGCCTTACCCACTTTTTAAATTTTTTAATTTTTATTTTTTTTCTTTTTCAAGGTAGGGTCTCACTCTAGCCCAGGCTGACCTGGAATTCACTATGGAGGCTCAGGGTGGCCTCGAACTCACGGCGATTTTTTTTTTTTTTTTTTTTGGTCTTTCAAGGTAGGGTCCAGGCTGACCTGGAATTCACTATGGAGTGTCAGGGAGGCCTTGAACTCATGGTGATCCTCCTACCTGGGATTAAAGGCGGGCCCCACCACGCCCGGCTATTACATTGTTTTTTTCAGTTTGATTATGCCTTCCTACAATGTACAACACAGGCAGGACTACATTACTGACAGTTCACTCAGGAATAGTTCCACACCATCCTTTACTGTGCAAAATATGAAAAATTCAAATACCTTTAATCCCAGCACTCGGGAGGCAGAGGTAGGAGGATCGCCGTGAGTTCGAGGCCACCCTGAGACTCCATAGTGAATTCCAGGTCAGCCTGGCCTAGACTGAGACCCTACCTTGAAAAACAAAACAAACAAACAAAAAAAAATCAAATAAATGATGTGTGTGCTCCGAGACTGCTATTTACAGGAATCCTCTTGCCAAAGTCTCCCTAGGGCTGGCAGAGCAAGAGATGTAGAGAAACAACTGGAAAATAATACCATCTGAACACGGCTATGTGATAAAAGGCAATTTTCAGAAACACTTACTTGTCTCTCAGATATAAACTATTAAAACTATACAAAATGGGGCTTTGCCAGGCGTGGTGGCGCACGCCTTTAATCCCAGCACTTGGGAGGCAGAGGTAGGAGGATCGCCGTGAGTTTGAGGCCACCCTGAGACTACATAGTGAATTCCAGGTCAGCCTGGGCTAGAGTGAGACCCTACCTCAAAATTTAAAAATAATAACAATAAAAAAGGTGGGGGAGGCAGAGGCAGGAGGATCACGGTGAGTCCGAGGCCACCTGACAGTACATAGTTAATGCCAGGTCAGCCTGGACCAGAATGAAACCCTACCCCAAAAAAAGGGGGGGTTCTGGAGAGATGGATTAGCAGTTAAGCGCTTGCCTGTGAAGCCTAAGGACCCTGGTTTGAGGCTCGATTCCCCAGGACCCACGTTAGCCAGATGCACAAGGGGGTGGATGCGTCTGGAGTTCATTTTCAGTGGCTGGAGGCCCTGGCGCACCCATTTTCTCTCTCTCTCACTTTCAAATAAATAAAAAAATAGAAAAGGGGGGAAGCTGGGGAGCTGGCTCAGTGGTTAAGGTACTTGCCTGCAAACCTTTAACAACGCTGGTTTAATTCCCTGGTATCCACGTAAAGCCAGATGCACAAGGTGCATATGCATCTGGAGTTCATTTATAGTAATGTGTTCTCCCCGCCCCGAGGGGAGGGTAGAGTTAGGGTGACTGGACCCCAGAAGGTAAACAGCAGAGGAAAGTCTGCACTTGCTAAAAATCAAAGACGATCTGATGTCTTATCTCTTGCCTAATTCCGGAGAACTGTTTTCCCACAGTCAGGACCCCTCCTGGGAGGGAGGTCTTTCATAGGAATTAAACATTGTGACTGGTCAAGTTCAGCCCCCAGAACTTGGTGCCAGGGTTAATCTGACACAGCCCCTAGTTCTAACCAACCAGGTGGCCCTGTCCTCTGGTTCATCTGAGCTGGAAGACAGGCCACCCCTGTAAGCTCATAACTACCTTCGCAAGGGGAGGGCAGCTCCCTCTCTGACCACTGGGGAGCTTCCAGCTGTGGATGAGATTTTCCCTCTGCTGGGCCAGGGCTGGCACCAGCCAGGAAGGTACGCCCTAGTCCTGACTCTCCTCATGGGCTCTTTATCCCCTCCAGCTCCCCACGTGGCAGGAACTCCTTGAACTTTCTTTTCTCTTTTCTTTCCAGTCTTCCCCCACCCGCCCCAGATCAATATCTGGTCACATGGACTCCTGAGCTACACGTGGCCCACGTGGGCTTTTGGGCTCCACGTGGTGAACTTCCCTTCTCCCCGCTTTATCTCCCCTCACCTCCCAGCCTTCCCCCTCTCCACACTCCTTTGTAAGATCTGAATAAAATGCGGTATTTTAAAAATCATTCTCTTGAATCTGGAATTGCCAATTCTTTGGTTAGTTTGCAGACAGGAACTCAAAGCTTGGGGGGGGGGGGGGTTCCAGAGGCAGTTGTCAGATGTTCTCCTTGGTCACTATATTATTGGTATTATTATTATTATTTTGGTTTTTCAAGGTAGGTCAGCTCAGACTGACCTGGAAGTCCCTATGTAGTCTCAAGGTGGCCTCAAACTCACGGCGATCCTCCTACCTCTGCCTCCCGAGTGCTGGGGTTAAAGGCGTGAGCCATCACCAATGCAAACCTGACTACAACTGTAAAGTGGTACTGAGGAGTGGAACTGCTCCTAGACACCTGACTGTGTGTGGCTTTGGCCTTTTGGAGCTGATTTTCAAGAGGAATGAGGGAGGATTTGAAACCTTGGCCTAAGAGACGCCTTGCAGTGCTGTAAGTACAGCTTGATGGAACTGTTCTGGTCAGAGTTGAAAGACCTGGATGAAGTAAGAACTGTGGACTGTGAGGTTTGGCTTATGAGGATGAGAAAGAGCTTTGCTTGGACTGGGCTAGAAGCAGATTGTGAGAGGCTTGCTGTTATGTCTGTGTCCTGAGAAGTTGTGCAGGGTTGCTTTGTATAGAAATGAACTGGTGTGAGCAGAGGCATATGGCACAGAAAAAATGAAATCTGTGGACCTAAACTGTTGCCCGGTCACCTGCAAATTGTTTAAGAGACTACAACCTTTGAGACTGGGCCAGCTGACCTGCGCTGGGGCAACAGGAAGAATGTGGACTCTTTTGGAGGGGCCTGAGTGCTCAAGAAGTGTCCTTTTCTTCAAAGTCTGCTTTACTCCCCCCTGGATTAACAAATTGGCACCCTACCTGGTATCGTGGAGTATAAGAAATGCAGGAAAGAGAGGGTCATTGAGTTTGCAACACGGTCTTGTGTTTTGGAAATGGCCATGGGCAGTGTGAAGCAGGTTTGCTGGGTGCCTGTATAGAGACCCCACGGAGCCAAGAGGATGAACCATGGCTTGCAGTGGAGATCCAATGGAGATGCCAGGACCACATGACTGCTAAGGAGAGCTGCAACCCCATGAAGTTTCCCAGGACTGTGAGTAGCCTAGCCGGAGGGGCGGAATTGGAATGCCGGAGACTTGTTGCTGGTTAGAATTTTCGGACTTGGAGATTTGTCATTGACTAGAGTTGTTGGACTTAAAGCTACAGAGTTTGATGTTTGCCCTGGTTGTTGTAAGTCTTGTATTGGCTAAATATATCTTTGGTATGCCATCTTTTGCAGTGTGAATGTTTATTCTGTGCCAGTATGGGATTTTTGAGGTTATTTTTTGGTGTTATGGCTCAGTTAAAATATCTTGGGCTATGGGGAAGTATGAATAGCATTAGAATTGATAAAAACTATGGGGACTTTTAAAGTTGGATGAATGCATTGTATTTTACATCATGTATGGATATCAGTTTATGGGGGCCAGGGGTGGAAGGTGGTGGTTTGATTCAGGTGTCCCCCATAAACTCAGGTGCTCTGAATGCTGGGTCCCCAGCTGATGGAGATTTGGTAATTAGCATCCCTTGGAGGCGATGTATTGTTGGGGGCGGGCTTATGGGTGTTATAGCCAGTGTCCCCTTGCTAGTGTTTGGCACACTCTCCTGTTGCTATTGTCCACCTGATGTTGGCCAAGTGGTGATGTCCACCCTCTGCTCATGCCATCATTTTCCCTGCCATCGTGGAGCTTCCCCTCGAGCCTGTAAGCCAAAATAAACCTCTTTTTCCCACAAGCTGCTCTTGGTCGGGTGATTTCTACCAGCAATGAGATCCTGACTGCAACAGTAAAGCCACAACCCCTGGCTACTGGTTTTATTATTTTTTTTAACATTTTGTTTATCTATTTTATTTATTTATTTATTTGAGACAGAGAGAGGGAGGGGAAGAGAGAGAGACAATGGTTGTGTCAGGGCCTCCAGCCACTGTGAACGAACTCCAGACGCGTGTGCCCCCTTGTGCATCTGGCTAATGTGGGACCTGGAGAATTGAACCCAAGTCCTTAGGCTTCACAGGCAAACGCCTTCACCCCTAAGACATCTCTCCAGCCCTGTTGGTTTTATTTTTGAGACAGGGTTTGTCACAGAACCTGCCACCGTGCTAATTTTGACACAGGAGCTGGTCAATGGGATTCCCTATCTCCACCTCATAAGAGGAGGAAAAGATCATGAAATCAAAATAAAAGAGAGACTGATTGAGAGGGGGAGGGGATATGATGGAGAGTGGAGTTTCGAAGGGGAAAGTAGGTGGGGAGGGAGGGAATTACCATGGGATATTGTTTATAATTATGGAAGTTGTCAATAAAAAAAAAGGCTGGGCATGGTGGTGCACGCTTTTAATCTCAGCACTGGGGAGGCAGAGGTAGTTTGATTGCTGTGAGTTCGAGACCACCCTAAGACTACATAGTGAATTCCAAGTCAGCCTGAGCTAGAGACAGACCCTACCTCAAAAACCAAAAGAAAAAAAGAAAGAAAGAAAGAAAAAGAAGTATGGCTGTTCTGGAGAATCCACATTCTTACATGCAAGCCCTGACTCTGCTCTGTAGCTCTGTAAATAAGCCCATAAATTAAATAAATAAATAAATAAATAAATAAATAGGGCTGGAGAGATGGCTTAGCGGTTAAGCGCTTGCCTGTGAAGCCTAAGGACCCCGGTTCGAGGCTCGATTCCCCAGGACCCACGTTAGCCAGATGCACAAGGGGGCGCACGCGTCTGGAGTTCATTTGCAACAGCTGGAGGCCCTGGCGCGCCCATTCTCTCTCTATCTATCTGCCTCTTTCTCTGTCTGTCACTCTCAAATAAATAGTAAATAAAAATGAACAAAAAAAAATTTTTAATAAAATAGACGCACTGCTTCTCCAAACTGGTAACGGCGTAACTATACTTTGGTCTGCCACCCGAGTCCTATCTGGGGTGCAGATGCGCGTTCCCGTCTCCCCAAGAAAAAGTTTCCTGTGATACACACATACATGCATTGCCAAGCGCATTGGCTTCTGCCTGCAACCTCAGCACTTGGGAGGGTCGCCAGGTGTTCCAGGCCAGCCTGAGTTAGAGTGAGTATCAAGTCACTGTGGGCTAGCGTGAGACCTTGCCATAAAATAAAACACACTCTCTCTCTCCAATTTTAAGCCAGCAATGACAGCACAATCTCGCAATCCCGGCTACCCAAGCGGCTCAAGCGGGAGGAGTGCTTAAGCACACAAGTTAGAGAGCACCCTAACGTGGTGAACCTGTAATTCCGGCACTTGGGAGTCTGAAGCAAGAGGACCAAGGTGAAACAGGTAGAGAGTGAGTCCCAGGTCAGCCTTGACAAGAGAGCCTTGCCTCAAAAAACAACAAGACGGGGCTGGAGAGATGGCTTAGCGGTTAAGCGCTTGCCTGTGAAGCCTAAGGACCCCGGTTCGAGGCTCGGTTCCCCAGGTCCCACGTTAGCCAGATGCACAAGGGGGCGCACGGCACAAGGGGGCGCACGCGTCTGGAGTTCGTTTGCAGAGGCTGGAAGCCCTGGCGTGCCCATTCTCTCTCTCTCCCTCTCTCTGTCTTTCTCTCTGTGTCTGTCGCTCTCAAATAAATAAATAAAAATTAAAAAAAAAAAAACAAGACAGCCGGGCACTGAATTTAACTTAATTTAATTTAAACCACACACCTTTAATCCCAGCACACACGAGAGGCAGAGGTAGGAGGATCACTGTGAGTTCGAGGCCAGACTGGGACTACAGAATTGAGTTCCAGGTCAGCTTGGGTTTAGAGAAAGACCCTAACCTTAAGTTCTGTCATCTTGAGAGTTAACATTTACACATGCCACCACAATGTTTTTGCAGTTCCTGCTAGATTTAGATAAGCAGGACACATAGATCACTACGTACCATACACATAGCCAATGCACGCCTGCTCCACTGCTGAGTAAGGGATCTGCGCGTCGGCCAAAGCCTTCTGGCCTAGAAAAACAAAAGCATGTCGTTCTTAAGTGTTTGCTGTAAATACGTATAACTTCAGTTTACTGTTTGTTTGTTTTTAAATTTTTTTTATATTTATTTATTTACTTATTTGAGAGAGCGAGAGAGAGAGAGAATGGGCGCACCAGGGTCTCCAGCCACTGCAACGAACTCCAGATAAGTGCGCCCCCTTGTGCATCTGGCTAACGTGGGTCCTGGGGAATTGAACCTGGTTCCTTTGGCTTTGCAGGCAAACGCCTTAATCGCTAAGCCATCCCGCCAGCCCCCTAAGAATACTTATAAGATACTTTTATTCATTTGACAGAGAGATGTAGAGAGAGAGTGAGAATGGGTATATTAGGACCTCCCACGACTACAAATGAATGCCACATACATATTGCACTTTGTGCCTTTGGCTTTACATGGGTACTGGGGAATCAAACCCAGTACATTACATTACATTACAAACATTACAAACAAGTACATTACAAACAAGTACCTTTAACCACTGAGCCAGTTCTCTAGCCCAGATTTTTTTGTTGTTTTTTGTTGTTGTTTTTATGTGTGTTGTTATTTGTTTGTTTGATTGGTTGGTGGGTTTTTCGAGGTAGGGTTTCACCCTAGCCCAGGCTGACCTGGAATTCACTGTGGAGTCTCAGGGTGGCCTCGAACTCACGGCGATCCTCCTACCTCCCAAGTGCTGAGATTAAAGGCGTGCGCCACCACACCCGGCATTGTTTGTTTGTTGAGGTAGGGTCTTACTCTAGCCCAGTCTAACCTGGAACCCATTCTGTAGTCCCAAAGGGGCCTCAAACTCACATCAATCCTCATCCCTATGCCCCCCAACCTCGAGGGGGAGGATTAAAGGCGTGCGCCACATCTGGCTTAAAATTTTATTTATGGAGAGAGATAATGGGCTCTCTGGGGCCTCTTGCTACACAAACTCCAGATGCATCCACTATTCTGTGCATCTGGCTTTACGTGGGGGCTGTGGAATCAAACCCAGGCTTTATAAGCTTTATAAGCTGAGCCACCTCTCCAGCCCAGATTTTCTACATACACTATAAGATTAAAATAATAGGCCCGGGGCTGCTTTAGCCCAGGGCGGCCCGCGGAGGGCTGAGCCGGGGCTTCCAGCTCCGGTTCTCCACCGGCGGGCGGGTGGCCGGCCGCTCACCATGCCCGGCAAGCACCAGCAGTTCCAGGAACCCGAGGTCGGCTGCTGCGGGAAATACTTCCTGTTGGGCTTCAACATCATCTTCTGGGTGCTGGGAGCCCTGTTCCTTGCCATCGGTCTCTGGGCCTGGGGTGAGAAGGGTGTTCTCTCCAACATCTCAGCATTGATGGATCTGGGAGGCCTCGACCCCGTGTGGCTGTTTGTGGTGGTTAGGACCATCATGTCAGTGTTGGGCTTTGCCGGCTGCATTGGGGCCCTCCGGGAGAACACCTTTCTGCTCAAGTTTTTCTCTGTGTTCCTCGGCCTCATCTTCTTCTTGGAGTTGGCAACAGGGATCCTGGCCTTCGTCTTCAAGGACTGGATTCGAGACCAGCTCAACCTCTTCATCAACAACAATGTCAAAGCCTACCGGGACGACATTGACCTCCAGAACCTTATTGACTTTGCTCAGGAATACTGGAACCTCAATATCTGTTTCAACTGCACTGACTTGAACCCAAGCCGGGAGCGCTGCGGGGTGCCTTTCTCCTGCTGTGTCAGGGATCCTGCGGAAGATGTCCTCAACACTCAGTGTGGCTATGACATCCGGCTGAAACTGGAGCAGGGCTCCATCCACACCAAAGGCTGCGTGGGCCAGTTTGAGAAATGGCTGCAAGACAACCTGATCGTGGTGGCCGGGGTCTTGGTGGGCGTCGCGCTCCTCCAGATCTTTGGCATCTGCCTGGCCCAGAACCTCGTGAGTGACATCAAGGCAGTGAAGGCCAACTGGTGAGGCTTCCGGGGGCCATGGCCACACGCCTGGCCTAAGGGGGGCCTCCCGGGACCCTCTGTCTTGCTCATGATGGGCAAGGCCAGCGAGGCATCTGCTTTCCCCTGAGCCCCGAGGCTTCAAGAGCTTGGTGTTCGTGTCCCCTTGAGGAAACCACTGTGGCTCTGCCAGGGCTGTCACGGAGCTCTGTGCGTGGGGTGGGTGTAAGTGCACTGGGAGCCACTGTCCTGCTGCTGTGGCATGTTGGGGCCTCCATGGCACCAGGGAGGGTACAGCCAGGTAGGGCGGGAGGTGCTGCCATGAAGAGCCTGTGTCCCCTGTGTCCACCCTGTGTGGCTGTGGGATGCACTTGGGGACTGCTGTTGTCCCATTGTCCCCCTTCCCCTCCCCCGATCCACCGTTACTCTGCCTGCCTCTTGCAGCTTTGGAGTTCTCGTCCTTACTAGACGTGGCATTGGGCCTGCCAGGAGCCCTCCTTGACCCCAGGATCCTGGACTCTGAAATGGGTCCAAGACTTCTCTCTCTTGCTTGCCTCTCAGGATCACACACGGTGATGGCTACAAACTACTCAATCAACAACACTTTGCAAACCACTGACTTCTATGCCCACCGTCTGGAAGGGTCTGTCAGCTGTGAGCCTGAACGGAGCTCTCCAGTGAGGGCCCTGGCCTGGACCCAGCCTCCCAACAGGGTCTCATAGGCCTGGGTAGCTTCTGCACTCGAGACAGCCTTTCAACTTAAAAGTCCATCTCTCCTGCTTTGAAGAATGATTTGACAGGCCACACCAGCTCTTCAGTGGCAGCGGCATCCATGACGGGTCCTGCCTGCTCTATTCTCACCTAAGTGTCCTACCTGACCCCCAGGAATGGGGAGTTGGCCTCCCCCATCTCGTGGATCATTCCCTGCAAATACTGTGAGGCTGTTGCGACATACACAAGAAGAATGAAGTGCCGAACCCCACCTCTTAAAAGGGTCTAGCCTGGGAGGGTCACAGCTCTGCTGGGGACTGAATTGAGTGCCGGAATACCCAAGAGAGGTGGGTGGGACATCAGGAAGATTGTGCAAAGGCAGCTGCTGTTAAGTCCTTGGCTGGGCACTCCGCCTTGGAATGGAGATCAAACCCCGCATGGCCTGCAGGGATGTCTTGTGGCCACCAGAGGGCGCACCAGCACCACATTCTCTGCGGTTGGCTTCTTGCCTCCCGGGCTCTTCACCCTAAAGCACGCTACTCACCTCGCTTCTTGTACTTTGGGACAACTTGAAAACTTCTAACAAAGCAAACAGCTCAGGCATGGGCAGCATGGCTATCCACAGGGGATGCGTGTGGAATAGTCTTGCCCTGTCCTGCCTGTGCTGAATGAATGGACGGGCGGGCTTGGTTCAGAGCTGTCATCTGATGCCTGCGGGGTCCAGTGAGGTCTGTGAATGAAATGGAGTAGTGACGCTTGTCCCATACCTGAACGCTGTTACTGCAGACTGGCTAGGGAAAGACGCAGTTTTGTGACGAGAGGAGTGGATTGTAATCTGGCTGAGATCGGTAACTTGCCTTTGAGTATAGTAGGGTGCTGTGGGAATTATGCCCAAATGAATCCCTATCTGAAGGTGCCAAGGCTGGTGTAGCTCATTGCTGTGATGTGGGGATGCAGGTGTGATGTCAGGAATCTATAGGTGATTGTGAGGCGAATGGACTTTTAAGTTGGTGGCAACTAAGTAGGATTTAATCTGCAAGCTGAACAAAGCTTTGGCTCCTGCTCCATCCACAGAGGCTCTGGCTGCTTGCCCATCTTGGGGTGCTGGGAGCCGCACGCTCTGCAGCCCTGCGCCCTGGCACTGGCCGCACAGTGTCCTGGGCTCCTGACAGTGCCGGCCGTGGGTGGTTTACACACCGCAATAAATGTAGCTCAAAACATTAAAAAAAAAAAAAGATTAAAATAACAAGCACCATAAGGCGCTTATCTGCAAAGCCAAAGGACCCAGGTTTAATTCCCCAGGACCCACGTTAGCCAGATGCACAAGGGGGCGCATGCATCTGAGTTCGTTTGCAGTGGCTGGAGGCCCTGGCGCGCCCATTCTCTCTCTCTCTCTCAAATAAAATATTAAATAAAGTATCTTGAGAAAGAATAGTAGTTAATCAAATCTCACAGATCTTCCTCTTTTTCTTTTTAACTTTTTTGTTGTTGGTTTTGTTTTTTCGAGTTTAAGGTCTCACTCTAGCCCAGGCTGACCTAGAATTCATTCTGTAGTCTCAGGGTGGCCTCAAACTCACAGTGGTCCTCCTACCTCTGCCTCCCAAATGCTGGAATAAAAAAAAAAAATTTTTTTAATATTTTTTGTTCATTTTTTATTTATTTATTTGAGAGTGACAGACACAGGGAGAAAGACAGATAGAGGGAGAGAGAGAGGATGGACGCGCCAGGGCTTCCAGCCTCTGCAAACGAACTCCAGACGCGTGCGCCCCCTTGTGCATCTGGCTAACGTGGGACCTGGGGAACCAAGCCTTGAACCGGGGTCCTTAGGCTTCATAGGCAAGCGCTTAACCACTAAGCCATCTCTCCAGCCCAAAAAAAAATTTTTTTTAGGTTGATATAAAATCTAGGCAGATGTAGGAGGATCATTTGCATTGTTTCGTTTGCAGTGGCTAGAGGCCCTAGTGTGCCCATTCTGTGTGTGTGTGTGTGTGTGTGTGTGTGTGTATCAATGCCTCTTTCTCTCAAACAAATAAAATATTAAAACAAAAATTTTAAAAAGATGTGAATTTTCTATATTACCTGCTTCCTTTGCCAAGTCAGGATAATCTCTGGAATTCTCGCCTCCAGGCTTCATGAACTGGAATACAGAAGATGAGAAACAGAAGCAAAAGCATCAATTTTGCCCCCCCCCCCCACACACACACACAACAAAGCATAGAAATTCATTCATTCAGGCTGCAAAGATGGCTTAGCGGTTAAGGCGCATGCCTGCGAAACCTGACTGAAGACCCAGGTTGGATTCTCCAGGTCCCACATAAGCCAGACGCACATGATGGCACATGCGTCTGGAGTTCCTTTGCCGTGACTGGAGGCCTTGGACCCGCCCATTCTCCTTCCCTCTCTCCCTCTCTGTCTCTAGTAAGTAAATAAAAATAGAATTTAAGGTATGATGGAGAATGGAGTTTCAAAGGGAAAAGCAGGGGGAGGGAAGGTATTACCATGGGGCATTTTTTATAACCATGGAAACTGTTAATAAAAAATTTAAAAAAAGGATTAAGAAAAAAAAAAGCTAGGCATGGTGGTGCATGCCTTTAATCCCAGCACTCAGGAGGTAGAGGTTGGAGGATCCCCACAAGTTCGAGGCCACCCTGAGACTACATGGTGAATTCCAGGTCAGCCTGGGCTAGAGACCCTACCTCACAAAAAAAAAAAAAAAAAAAAAAAAGAAAGAAAGAAATTCATTCATCTGATGCCCGGGATGGTGGCACACACCTTTAATCCCAGCACTTGGGAGGCAGAGGTAGAAGGATCACCTTGAGTTCAAGACCACCCTAAAACTATATAGTGAATTCCTGGTCTAAAGTGAAGAGACCTATCTTGAAAAAAAGAAAGGAAGGAAGGAAGGAAGGAAGGGAGGGAGGGAGGGAGAGAGGGAGGGAGGGAGGGAAGGAGGAAGGAAAACAAACAAACAAACAAAAGGGCTGGAGAGATGGCACAGAAGTTAAGCCGTTTGCCTGCAAAGCCAAAGGACCCAGGTTCAATTTCCCAGGATCCATATAAGCCAGATGCACAAGGGGGCACACGCATCTGGAGTTCGTTTGCAGTGGCTGGAGGCCCTGGCATGCCCATTCTCTCCCTCCCTCCCTCCCCCGCCCCCCCCTCTCTCTAATAAATAAATCTGTGTGAGTAGGAAGAAAACTCAGTCGCATAGACTGGTAAGCTAGAAAGGAGATATAAAGGGAAGAGAAAGGGAGGGGGTACCTAATAGGATGGTATTGTATATATGTAAGTAGAAGAACAGATTAATGGGGGTGAAAAGGAATAAGTGAGGTCAGGGGAAGAGATTGAGTAAGGAAAGGTGGAGGGAGGGCTAATCAAAATCTAAGAGGATATAATAAGTCATATGGAAACCTACTTTTTTGGACAATGGAATACACAGAAGCCATAGATTGTCACTAGAAAATTTTCAGTGCCAGGGATGGAATACCTTCCAGTGAGTTGTTGGCCAAGGATACTCCCCAAACATTACAGGCCATTGCGGAGGCCCTTGGTTTCCCATCAGGAATAGATGCTAAGACCTTATTGCTGAAAACTCCACATACTTGGGCTGCAAGGTCACTGAGAAATCCTGCTGGAACTGAGCTGAAAACTTCCTCCATGCAGACCAGCTGACAGAAAGCTGGAAAAAGCCACACTGCACGCAGTTCAATGGGAGTGGGAGAAATCACCAATGAAGATACTCAACAGTGGACACTGCAAGCCTTATATTTGGCCAGCCAGGCCAAATGAGCCATTGGGTACAATAGTGGCACGTCTGTTATAGAGGAAACCTACTGCCCATTACTTTGACTGAAGGCTTGCTCCATGGGAGGGAACACATCCCTAATACGGAAAACCTACAACAGGGATATTCATGAGCCCTAGGGGTGTAACATCTGCTGCTGTCTGGCTAAATGTATATACTATGCTCATCAAACTGCCCAGTAAGCACTTCTCTTAATGTTCATACCCTTATATTAATGCTACTCTCAATTTTGGTTAGGGAATCTTCTCTTTTCAGATGGCCGTGACCTTGGGATGACTCAGAAGGTATCATAGTGCTGGAAAGTGACTGGAGTACTGAGTAACATCTCGATCACACCTTCCAAGGCTCAGCGTCCATCGCGGAAGAGGTGGCGGAAAGAATGTAAGAATCAAAGGAAGGGTAGGACTCCTTACAACGTGCTCCTCCAGACACAAAATGGCCTGGATATCCATGACCTCACAGTGCCTGACACTCCCTACACAAGACCCTCATAAGAGGAGGAAAAGATCATGACATCAAAATAAAAGACTGATTGAGATGGGGAGGGGACATGATGGAGAATGGAGTTTCAAAGGGGAAAGTGGGGGGAGGGAGGGCATTACCATGGGATGTTGTTTATAATCATGGAAGATGTTAATAAAAAATTGAGAAAAATAAACTAAAAAATTTTTAAAAATATTATTTTTAGGGGCTAGAGAGATGGCTTAGTAGTTAAGCGCCTACCTGTAAAGCCTAAGGACCCCAGTTCAAGGCTCCATTCCCCAGGACCCACGTAAGTCAGATGCACAAGGGGGCGCACACATCTGGAGTTCGTTTGCAGTGGCTGGAGGCCCTGGCGCGCCCATTCTCTCTCCCTCCCTCTCTCTCTCTCTCTCTCTCTCTCTCTCTGCCTCTTTCTCTCTTTGTCTGTTACTCTCAAATAAATAAATAAATAAAAATAAACAAAAAAATTCTAAAAAACATATTTTTAGGGCTGGAGAGATGGCTTAAAGGTTAAGGCACTTTCCTTGTAAAGCCAAAAGACCCAGGTTCAATTACCCAGTACCCACTTAAAGCTAGATGCACAAGGTGGAGCATGCATCTGGAGTTGGTCTGCAGTGGCTAGAGGCCCACGTGCGTCCATTTTTTTTTTCTCTCTTTCTCACACACATAAATAGCTAAATAAAATATTTTTAAAATATTTTTGTAAGCTGGGCTTGTGGCGCACGCCTTTAATCCCAGCACTCGGGAGGCAGAGCTGGGAGGATTGCTGTGAGTTCGAGGTCACCCTGAGACTCCTTAGTGAATTCCAGGTCGGCCTGGGCTAGAGAGAGACCCTACCTCGAAAAACCAAAAAATATATATATTTACATATATATATATATATTATATATTTATTTGCAAGTAGAGAGAGCTAAATAAGAATATTTTAGAGAGAGAGTGTGTGTGTCTGTGTTGTGTGTGTGTGAGAGAGAATATATAGGGGAACACTAAGGCTTTCTGTCAGTGCAAATGAACTCCACATGCATTCACTACTGTGTGTCTGGCTTTACATGGATCCTGGGGAATTGAACCTGGGTCCTTTGGCCTTGCAGGCAAGCACCTTAACTGCTAAGCCCTCGTACCTTTTTTTTTTTTTTTTTTTTTTTTTTTTGAGAGAAAGAGAGAATGGGCTCACCAGGTCCTCCAGCCACTGCAAATGAACTCCAAACCCATGCACCACCTTGTGTATCTGGCTTACGTGGGTCCTGGGGGAATCGAGCCTCGAACCAGTATCCTTAGGCTTCACAGGTAAGCGCTTAACCACTAAGCCATCTCTTCATCCCCCCCTTTTTTTAAGAACAACAACATATAGGATCCTATTTTTTTATTTATTTTCAAATATTTTATTTATCTATTTTTAAATATTTTATTTATTTATGAGAGAAAGAAAGAGACAGATAGGGAGAAAGAGAGAAAGAATGGGCATGCCAGGGCCTCCAGCCACTGCATACGAATGCCAGACACATGTGCCCCTTGTGCATCTGGCTTACATGGGTCCTGGGGAGTTGAGCCTGGGTCCTTTGGTTTTGCAGGCAAATGCCATAACTTAGCTAGGACATCTCTCCAGCCCCTTCTTTTTATTGTTTTTGTTTTTCAAGGTAGGGTCTTACTCTAGCCAAGGCTGACCTGGAATTCACTATGTAATCTCAGGGTAGCCTCGAACTTGTGGCACTCCACCTACCTCTGCCTCCCAAGTGCTGGGATTAAAGGTATGTGCCCCCACACCCGGCTGCCCCTATCTTTTATAAAAAGGGGAGAAGGGATGTGGGGAGATGACTCAGTGAAAAAAGCACCTGCTGTCCAGCTCTGGGTTTATGAGTTCAGACCCCCTAGACTACACATAAGAAACCAGATGCTGGGCTGGAGAGATGGCTTAGCAGTTAAGCGCTTGCCTGTGAAGCCTAAGGACCCCGGTTCGAGGCTCGATTCCCCAGGACCCACGTTAGCCAGATGCACAAGGGGGCACACGCGTCTGGAGTTCGTTTGCAGTGGCTGGAGGCCCTGGAGCACCCATTCTCTCTCTCTGTGTGTCTTTGTCTGTCTCTCTGTCGCTCTCAAATAAATAAAAATAAACAAAAAAAAAAAAGAAAGAAAAACACTTAAGAAATCTATTTATTGGCTGAGGAGATGGCTCAGCAGGTAAAGGTGCTTGTTCGCAAGCCGGCCAGCCTGAGTTCTAGTCTCCCCAGCAACCATATGAAGCGGCACATAGTGACACGCACCTCTGTGATCCCAATGCGCCTGTGGCAATGGGGAGACAAACACAGAAGAATCCAGATGTTCATCGGCCAGCTAGACTGACGCACACGACAATATTAAACAATGAATGACCCTGTCTCTAAAAAGCTGTGGGGAGAGGGCTAGAGAGATGGCTTAGCAGTTAAGGCACTTGCCTACAAAGCCAAAGGAGGCAGGTTCGATTCCCCAGGACCCATATGGTGGCACATGCATCGGGAGTTTGTTTGCAGTGGTTGGCGTGCCCATTCTCTGTGTGTGTGTGTGTGTGTGTGTCTGTCTATCTGTCTCTGTGTCTCTCTAAATAAATAAATAAATTTTCAAAAGTTGGGGGCTGGAGATATGTATTAGCAGTTAGCATGCTTGCCTGCTAAAGCCTAAAGACCCATGTTTGATTCCCCAGGAGCCACGTGAGCCAGATGCATAAGGGGGCGCACGCATCTGGAGTTCGTTTGCAGTGGCTGGAGGTCCTGGCATGCCCATTCTCTCTCTTCTCTCTCTCTCTCTTTCTCTCCCTCTTCCTCTGTCACTCTCAAATAAATAAATAAAAATAACAACAACAACAAAAAAATCCCAGATGCCGTGGTAGTGAGATAGTTTAGGGATGACAGGGCATATAAACAGAATTTCAATTCAATATAGTCAGTGCTAAGGCAGAGGCAAGTAAGTTCAAAGCCTTGTGTCAGCAAAGCAGATCAAAGGTTTCCTAGACAAGATAAGTTCTTAGTTGATCCTTTAAGAGGACAAAGTTAACAAGGCCAAAGCACTCTGGAGGCTGAGGTAGGAAGATCGCCTTGAGTTTGAGACCAACCAGAGTTACCGAACGAGGTCCAGGCAAGCATGGTGGCGCAATCCTTTAATGCCTGCCCTTCTGGGGCAGATGTAAGATAGCTGTAAGCTCTAGGTCAGCCTGGGCTAGAGTGAGACCCTGCTTCAGAGAAAGGGAAAAAAAAAAAAAAAAAAAAGAAAGCCAGGCATGTTGGCACATACCTTTAGTACCAAGCACTTGGGAGGCAGAGGTAGGAGGATGCCTGTGAGTTCAAGGTCAGCCTAGGCTAGAGCATGACCCTACCTTGAAATTTCAAAAGTGGGGGAGGTGAGCTGGAGAGATGGCTCAGCGGTTAAAGGTGTTGTCTTTATATTTGTTTATTTATTTATTTTTGGTTTTTCAAGGTAGGGTCTCGCTCTAGCCCAGGCGGAAATTCACTATGTAGTTTCAGAGTGGCTTCAAACTCACTGCGATCCTCCTACCTCGGCCTCCAGAGTGCTGGGACTAAAGGCATGCGCCACCACATCCTGCTAAAGGTGCTTTCTTGCAAAGCCTAACAGCCTGGTTCGTTCCTCAGTACCCACATAAAAGCAGATGCACAAAGTGGTGCCTGCTTCTGAAGTTCAATTGCATGGCAAGAAACCCCAGCACCCATACTCATTCTCTTTCTCTCTGCTTATGAATTAAAAAAAAAAAAAAAAATTGGGCCAGGCGTGGTGGCGCACGCCTTTAATCCCAGCACTCGGAAGGCAGAGGTAGGAGGATCGCTGTGAGTTCGAGGCCACTCTGAGACTACATAGTGAATTCCAGATCAGCATAAGCTACAGCAAGATCCTGCCTTGGAAAAAAAATAATAATAATAAAAAATGGGGCTGCCGGGGCTGGAGAGATGGTTTAGTGGTTAAGGGCTTGCCTGTGAAGCCTAAGGACCCCAGTTTGAGGCCTGATTCCCCAGGACACACATTAGCCAGATGCACAAGGGGGCCCATGCATCTGGAGTTCGTTTGCAGTGGCTGGAAGCCCTGGCGTGCCCATTCTCTCTCTCTCTCTGACTCTTTCTCTCTCTGTCTGTCGCTCTCAAACAAATAAATAAACAAAATTTAAAAAAAAATATATGGGGCTGCAGAGATGGTTTAGTGGTTAAGGCATTTGCTGCAAAGCCTAAGAACCCAGGTTCGATTCCCCAGGACCCACGTAAGCCAGATGCACAAGGTGGCGCATGCATCTGGAATTCGTTTGCAGTTTGGCTGTAGGCCCCAGCATGTACCCATTCTCTCTCTTTCCCTCTCTAATAGATAATGAATCTTAAAAAAAAATAAAAATTAACCAGAGGAATACAACTGGTAAAAGTAGAACAATAGATGCAAAGGGGCAGACGCGCAGAACAGATGCCAATTTGGCACTGGCAACAGCGTTGCTCAAGCATGGGGGTAGGTGGTTAGGATGTTGCAAGAAGAGGCTGCAAAAATAAATAAAATAAAGATAAAAAATAAAGAAAAAAAAGTAAAAAAAGGAATGAATTAAAAAAAAAAAAAGAAGAGGATGCAGAGGCCTCTGGCTGGACAAGGACCAGGCTAACACCGGAGAAACTGAAACGCGGCCAGAGGGCACTAAGCACTGCTGGCTTTTTGGTATCCCAAGAATTATCTCTGAGAAAGGCACCCAGGAGAACAAATGGGTGACATCCGTCATCCGCTCTCCTTTGGGAGTGAAATGTCCCTGACCTCTCTTCTGAGCTCACATACCTTAGGATTTAAGGCCCGCTTTCCGGGCTGGAGAGATGGCTTAGTGGTTAAGGCGCTTGCACACTTCCCTGCAAAGCCAAAGGACCCAGGTTCGATTCCCTAGTGCCCACATAAAGTCAGCCGCACAAGGTGTTGCATGTGTCTGGAGTTTGTTTGCAATGGCTAGATGCTCCTGGTACAGCCATATTCTCCACCGCCCCCACTCTCTCATCTGCCTCTTTCTCTCCTCTTTCAAATAAATAAAATAAAAATAAGTTTCAGTTTTGTCTTGAGACAGGGTCATCCTATGTTGTCCTGGCTGGTCTGCTACTCAACGGGGCTGGCCGTTCTCGAACTCATGGCTCCAGCCTCTGCATCCCAAGTGCTGAAGCCAACAACCTGGGAACTGATGCTCAAAGGACTTTAGACTCTTCACAAGGGAGAAAGGGGAAGGAGGAAAGGGAAAGAAACGGGCACTGAAGGAGCTGGAGAGACGGCTCAGCGGTTAACACGCTTGCCTAAGAAGCCTAAGGGCCCAGGTTCAATTCCCCAGGACCCACATAACCCAGATGCACAAGGTGACATGTGCATCTGGAGTTCTTTCACAGTGGCTGGACGTCCTGCCTCTTACATAAATAAAATAATAATGCCGGGCTTGGTGGCGCACGCCTTTAATCCCAGCCGGGTTGGGGGGATGGACGTGAGTTCGAGGCCACCCTGAGACTCCATAGTGAATTCCAGGCCAGCCTGGGCTAGAGTGAGACCCTACCTCAAAAACCAAAGAAACTAAATAAACAAAATAATAAAAGAAAGAAATGGGCACCGAGGCCCCGCAAGAAGGGGCAGCAGGTGCAGAGCGGACCTCTCCCACATTCCCTCCCCCCCCCCCCCCCCCGGCCCTCCCGGGTCATCCCCCGGCCTCCGGCGCGCCGCCCCGGGCTTACCTTGGTCATGCCAACCCCCACCACGAACACGCGGCGCAGGCTCGGGGTCGGCCACCCCCGGGGAACCATGCTGGCGCGCGGGGTACCAAGAGCCACCGAGCTCGGGTCACAGCGACTGACGCCCGGGATGATGCCCGACTGGGTCCCGGGATCCCGGTGCCCGGCCATGGCGTCGGAGAGGGCGGGGGAGGAGAGGGGGCGGGGCCCAGAGGCTCGGGGGCGGGGCCAGAGGCGGAGGGGCGTGGTCTGCGCGGAGAGGGCGGGGCGGAGCGCGAGCGGGCTCGGGTGTGTCTGCGCGTGCGCAGAGGCTGTGGGGAGGGCGGCGCAGGGGGCGTGGTCAGAGACGCGGGGGCGGGGCCAGGGCGGCTCTAGCGTCTGCGCGTGCGCAGAGGCTGTGGGGAGGGAGGAGCAGGGGGCGTGGTCAGATGCGCGTGGGCGGGGCTGGGGGGCCTTTGGCGTCTGCGCGTGCGCAGAGGCTGCCTGGGAGACAGGGTAGGGGAGTCATCCATGGAACACAGCTACATTCTTAAGCCAGCAAGCCACGCTTCCCCCCACCAACCCCATGCCACCTTGCTCAGCCTGGCAGACTGATCTTTGTAACCTGGCACCTGACCCACTCTCTCCCAAGGTCAAACCTGCCAAGCTTGTTTTAGGTTTGTTTTTGTGTGTGTGTGTGTGTGTTTATTTTTTTAATATTTTATTTATTTATTACTATTATTTTTAAGCATTTTATTTTTATTTATTTGAGACAGACAGTGGGAGAGAGAGAGAGAGAGAGAGAATGGGTGTGCCAGGGCCTCCAGCCACTGCAGAACTCCAGGAGATGCATGCGCCACCTTCTCCTGGGGAATCAAACCTGGGTCCTTTGGCTTTGCAGGCAAGTGCCTTAACCGCTAAGCCATCTCTCCAGCCCATTAATCGCCTTTCAGTGTAAAATCTCCCCCATTTTTTTCCGATTTTTAAATATTTGTTTATTTATTTACTAGAGAGAGAGAGAGACAGACACAGAGAGGGAATGGGCATGCCACAGCCTCTAGCTACTGAAAATGAACTCCAGATACATGTGCCACCCTGTGCATCTGGCTTATGTGGGGTTCTGGGGAGTTGAACCTGGGTCCTTAGGCTTTGCAGGCAGGCGCCTTGATCACTAAGCCATCTCTCCAGCCCCTTTTTTAATTTCCTCTTTTCAAGGTAGGGTCTTACTCTAAGCCTAGACTTAACAGAAACTCACTCCGTAGCTCCAGGCTGGCCTCAAACTCACTGTGATCCTCCTACCTCAGGCCCTGGAGTTTGGGAACTAAAGATGGGTGCCACCATGCTTTGCCTTGGAGCTAAGTCTTTAAGGCAAATAGAATAACATCTAAACAGGTTTTATGTTGATAGAAATTCCTCTAAAAGCCAGGCATGGTAGCACATGCCTTTATTCCCAACATTTGGGAATCTGAGGTAGGAAGATCTGTATTAGTTTGAGGCCAGCCTGGAGCTACAGAGTGAGTTCTGGGTCAACCTGGGCATAAAATGACACTCTGCCTATAAAAAAAAAAAAAAAAAAAAAATGGGGGCGCTGGAGAGATGGCTTAGCAGTTAAGGTGTTTAAAAGGTGCATGCATCTGGAGTTTGTTCGCAGTGGCTGGAGGCCCTGGGGTGCCCATTTTCTCTCTCTCTCTCTCTCTCTCTCTCTCGTGTGTGTGTGTGTGTGTCTGCCTGCCTCCTCTCTCTTAAATAAATAAATTAAATTAAAATCTAAATTTTTTTTCCAGGGCTGAAGAGATGGTTTAGCAGTCAAGGGGCTTACTTGGGCTGCTTTAAGGACCCAAGTTCCATTCCACAGCACCCATATAAACCAGCTGCACATGGTGGTGCATGCGTCTGTGGCTCATTTGCAGTGACTAGACATCCTGGTGTGCTCATTCTCGCTCTCTTGCTCTCAAATAAGTAAATAAACCAGGCGTGGTGACACAAGCCTTTAATCCCAGCACTTGGGAAGCAGAGGTAGGAGGATTGCCTTGAGTTTGAGGCCACACTGAGACAACATAGTGAATTCCAGGTCAGCCTGAGCTAGAGTGAGACCCTACCTCGAGAAACAAAACAAAAATAAATAAAAGTTAACTTTTTTTCTTTAGCTTTCATAAATCCTGTAATGAGATTCTCCCCTCCGATCCCCTAATCCTGCAGCCTTAGTTTCCAGAATAAACACTTGAGATTATCAGGCTTTTGCGCATGTGCATGCTATCTCTCTCTCTTTCTCTCTCTCTCTCTCTCTTTTATTTTTGTTTCTTGTTTTTTTTTTTTCAAGGTAGGGTCTCATCTAGCCCAAGATGATGTGGAATTCACTATGTAGTCTCAGGATGGCCTCAAACTCCTGGTGCTCCTCCTACCTCTGCCTCCCAAGTGCTGATATTAAAGGTTGGCATCTCGCCCTCTTAAATAAATAAGTAAGCTAAATTTGGGTCATTTGCCTTTGCAGGCAAACACCTTAATGGCTAAGCCATCTTTCAGCCCTCTTTGTACATTTTGATTGGCATTTATTAGCCCAATATTTTCCTGTCTTCTGGTCTGCCATGTCATGGATCAAATTAATTTTCCTTTTTTTCTTTTCGTTTATTCTTTCTTGTTTTCTTGTTTTTGTTTTTGTTTTTGTTTTTGTTTTTGTTTTGTGTGTGTGTGTGTGTGTGTGTGTGTGTGTGTGTTTTGTTTTGCTTTGCTTTGAGGTAGGGTTTCACTCTAGCCCAGGCTGACCTGGAAATCACTATGTAGCCTCAGGATGGGCTACGTAGTGATTTCCAGGTCAGCTTGAACTGATGGCGATCCTCCTACCTCTGCCTCCCAACTGCTGGGATTAAAAGTGTGCATCGCCGCCACACCCAGCTCATTATAGAACTTTTTAGTTCCTTTGTGATTTTACTATGTTTTAGTTTATTTTTATTTATTTGCTTGAGAGAGAAAATGGGCATGCCAGGGCCTCTAGCCACTGCAAACTCCAGATGCATGCGCCACCATGTGCATCTGGCAAATATGGACGAACCTGGGTGGGTCCTTTTTAAAAAATATATTTTATTTTTATATTTTTATTTGAGAGATCGAGAGAGAGGAAGGTAGAGAGAGAGAATGGGCATGCCAGGGTCTCCGCCTGTTGTAAAGGAACTCTAGATGCGTGCACCGCCTTGTGCATCTGGTTTATATGGGTCTTGGGGAATGGAACCTGGGTCCTTTGGCCCTGCAGGCAAGCACCTTAACTGTTAAGCCATCTATCCAGACCCCCCCTTTTTTTTTTTTTTTTTTTTTGGTTTTCCGCCTATGTGACCTATGTAACTTCTTGTAATAGCGCCCCCCCATGTTTAACAGTATGCAAGTTTGTGACGTCACTCCTGATCCTGTTTTTCCTATAAACATCATGTGGTTATTTCCTTTTTTACTTTTTCCCTTTGGTTTTGTGAGGTAGGGTCTCACTGTAGCCCAGGCTAACCTGGAATTCACTTTGTAGTCTCAGGGTGGCCTTGAACTCACAGCAATCCTCCTACCTCTGCCTCCCGAGTGCTGGGATTAAAGGCGTGTGCTACCACGCCCAGCCTTGTGGTTATTTCCAGTAAAATTTGACACCTCCAAACAGAACAGGGCTACATCTTGAGATCCTGAACTCTGGGGTGCATACCTGGGACACCAGCTTCCCTCATTTTCTTTCTTTCTACCCAATAACACTTTGCCTCACGTTGTGTGAGTCGCTAAGTCTTACTTGTGTGACACCGGACCCCATATCAGAGGTAGGCCTTGAAGTGAAGCAAGACAAAAGAATCCCAGGCTATGTACCCCTTCCTGACGCGCTCCTAAGGGTCCATTGCAGAAGAGGTGGCGGAAAGAATGTAAGAGCAAAGGAAGGGTAGGACTCCTTACAACGTGCTCCTCCAGACACAAAATGGCCTGGATATCCATGACCTCACAGTGCCTGACACTACCTACACAAGACCCTCACAATAGGAGGAAAAGCTGATGACATCAAAATAAAAGAGAGACTGATTGAGATGGGAAGATGATGGAAAATGGAGTTTCAAAGGGTAAAGTGGGGAGGGGAGGGAATTACCATGGGATATTGTTTATGATCATGGAAGTTGTCAATAAAAAAAAAAAAATGTTAAAGCCCAGCATGGTGGTGCACACCTTTAATCCCAGCACTTGGGAGGCAGAGGTAGGAGGTTTGCCATATGTTCGAGGCCACCCGAATCTACAGAGTGAATTCCAGGTTAGCCTTGGCCAGAGTGAGACCCTACCTTTACCTCGGAAAAAAAACAACCCCCCCCCCAACAAAAAAAGGCTAGGATCTAGGACTTTCCGGTTTCCAAACTGAGAGAGAAATCCGTGTGTGTAAGCCACCCAGACCATAGTGTGTGTATTGGCTCTGGTGGCCCCAATGCACCCTTTACTTAAGTAAAGGCAGTTTAAGTAGCTTTCCCTTGCTTGTAACTGTTAGAAAAATCCAGAAAGAGATGAAAGGGAAGGACCCGCTTAACAGCAGACTTTATTTGGGCTGGAGACATGTCTTAGAGGTGAAGGCACTTGCCTGGGAAGCCTAAGAATCCAGGTTCGATTCCCCAGTACCCACAAAAATCAGACGAAAGGTCTGCATGTGTCTGGAGTTCCTTTGCAGTGGCTAGAGACCCTGGAGTGCCCAGGCTTGCTTTATCTGCCTCTTTTTCTACTGTATCTCTTTCAAATAAATCTTTTTTTTTTCTTTTTTTGTTTTTTTAAGGTAGAGTTTCCACTCTAGCCCAGGCTAACCTGGAATTCACTATGTAGTCTCAGGGTGGCCTCGAACTCACTGTGATCCTCTTACCTCTGCCTCCCAAGTGCTGGGATTAGAGGCGTGCACCACCACACCTGGCTTAATAAAGTATCTTTTTAAAGCCCCCTCCCTTATAGACTATGAGATATTTGTAGGGCGGTGGGAGTCATTGGAATTCTTTGGTAGTCCAGCCTAGCCTCAGGGCTGGGGCCACTTCTGGGAAGTGATATTCTCACAGGTGATTTGGGACATTCCAGAAAAGCAATAGTGGAAGGGGTGGAGGGTCAGAGTCCAAAGATGGAGTCATTCCGGTTCTAACCGCAACCAAAATCCTTGTGGTCCCATTTTGGTCAAAGGGCTGAGTTAGTGTGTTGCTACAAAAGACACCAAATACCAGTGCATCTTGAAAGGGAATCTTGTTTCTTTTTATCTTTATTATTATTTTTTCATTATTATTATTTTGGTTTTTCGAGGTAGGGTTTCACTCTAGCCCAGGCTGACCTGGAATGCACTATGGAGTCTCAGGGTGGCCTCGAACTCATGGCAATCTTCCTATCTCTGCCTCCTGAGTGCTGGGATTAAAAGCGTGCGCCACCATGCCCGGCTGTTTTTATTTTTTTTAACAATCTTCTTAAAAATATGTATTTTTTAATTATTTGGGAGAGAAGGGGGAGAGGGATCTTGGAATTAACTATTTAGTCTCAGGGTGGCCTCAAACTCATAGTGATCCTCCTACCTCAGCCTCCATAGTGCTGGGATGAAAGGCGTGCGCCGCCACACCCGGTTTCACCATTATTATTTATTAGAGGTTTTTATTTATTTACTTGCAAGGAAGGAGAGGAAGAGTGATAAAGAGAATGGGGTGGGTGTGGGGCCGATGCAAAGGAACTCCCAGATGCATGTGCCACACTTTGTAGATTTATGTAGGTACTGGGGAATCAAACCCAGGCTCCTCTGGTTTTGGCAAGCAAGCGGCCTCTAATAGCTGGACCATCTCTCCAGCCTGGGTTGTCACTATTACAAAATACCTGTGTTTTATTTTTTGATGTTGTTATTGTTGTTGCTTTTGTTTTTTAAATATGTCTTTTTTATTTGAGATTTGGGATTTTTTTTTTTTTTTGAGGTAGGGTCTCACTCTAGTCAAAGCTGACCTGGAATTCACTATGTAGTCTCAGGGTGGCCTTGAACCCACAGCGATCCACCTACCTCTGCCTCTTGAGTACTAGGATTAAAGGTGTGCGCCACCACGCCCGGCTTCTTTTTTATTTGAGAGAGAGAGAAAGAAGCAGACAGAGAGAAAGAGAGAATGGGTGTGCCAGGGTCTCTAGCCACTGTAAATGAACTCCAGATGCATGTGCCATCTTGGGCATCTGGCTTTCCATGGGTCTTGGGGAATTGAACCTGGGCCTGTAGGCTTTCCAAACAAGTGCCTTTAACCACTGGTCCATTTCCAGCTCCCACGTTGCTTTCTTGTTTGTGTTTCTTGAGGTAGGGTCTCATTCTAGCACAGCCTGACCTGGAATTCACTATGTAGTCTCACAGTGGCCTTGAACTCTCAGCGATCCTCCTACCTCTGCCTCCCGAGTGCTGCTATTAAAGGCGTGCGCCGCTATGCCCGGCTCAGCTCCCACTTTTTTTTTAAATTTTTTTTATTTTTTAATTTTTATTAACATTTTCCATGATTATAAAATATATCCCATGGTAATTCCCTCCCTCCCCATCCCCACACTTTCCCATTTGAAATTCCATTCTCCATCATATTACCTCCCCATTACAATCATTGTAATTACATATATACAATATCAACCTATTAAGTACCCTCCTCCCTTCCTTTCTCTTCCCTTTATGTCTCCTTTTTAACTTACTGGCGTCTGCTACTAAGTATTTTCATTCTCACGCAGAAGCCCAATCATCTGTAGCTAGGATCCACATATGAGAGAGAACATGTGGCGCTTGGCTTTCTGGGCCTGAGCTCCCACTTTTTATTTTTTTTAATTCTTATTTATTCTTTTATCAATTTTTATTAACATCTTCCATGATCATAAAAATTATCCCATGGTAATGCCCTCCCTCCCCACACTTTTTTTAATTTATTTTATTTATTTGAGGGGGGGGGCAATAAAAATAGAATTGGCGTGCCAGGGCCTCTAATCCACTGCAAAGGAACTCGAGAAGCATGCTCGACCTTGTGCATCTGCCTCAGCAGCGTGGGTCCTGGGGAATCGAACCTGCGTCCTTAGGCTTTGCATGCAAGTGACTTGGTTGCTAAGCCACCTCTCCCTCCTTGAAGGGATGGGGAGGGGACTGGGAAGGGGGAGGCCGGGGGACGGACGGGCAGCGCCCCTCCGCCTGTAGGTGGAGCCATCTGGGAGATCGGCCGCCGAGAGCCCGGGCCATGCTGCGAGCCCTGCCCCGCGCGAAGCCCCTTCTGCGGCCCCCGAGGTCCCCGGGAGCCCGGGACGCGTCCGTCCACGCCGCGGGCGGAGCGCGGGAGATCCTGGTGCGCCCGCTGGCGGGTCCCGATCGCGGTACGAGCCTGGGGTATGTGTGTGTGTGTGTGTGTGTGTGTGTGTGTGTGTTTGTGGGTTGGGTGGGGGGACACCTCCTGTTCCTTTTCCTTTATGCACCTGTCCATTACACCCTCCCCCCACCAAAAAAAAAAAAATAAGCCATTTTTCGGACTGGAGAGATGGCTTAGCTGTTAAAAGACACTTGGCCTGAGAAGCCTAAGGATCCAGGTTCGAGTCCCCAGGACCCACACAAAGCCAGATGCACTAGGTTGTTGCACGCCTATGGAGTTCGTTTGCAGTGGCTGGAGGCCCTGGTGCACCCATTTCCCCTCTCAAATAAATAAGTAAGATTTTTGTTGTTGGTTTTTCGAGATAGGCTCTCACTCTAGCTCAGGCTGACCTGGAATCCACTATGTAGTCTCAGGGTGGCCTCGAACTCACATCCAACAAACTCTACCTCTGCCTCCTGGAGGCATGTACCCACATGCCTGGCTGGAAGTAGCTTTAAAAAAAAAATATCTTGCCGGGCATGGTGGCAAACGCTTTAATCCCTGTACTCGGGAGGAACAAACACTTTCCTTGCCCAGAGCGTTCCCAGCATGAGGTCTTGTTCATCAGAATCTCAGTGATTCCTGCAGAAGACAGATGAGTAAAACAGCCTGGTGACGCGCGCCTTTAATCCCAGGACTAGGGAGGCACAGGTAGGAGGATCGCCGTGAGTTCGAGGCCACCCTGAGACTACATAGTGGATTCCAGGTTAGCCTGGGCTAGAGTGAGACTCTATCTTGACAAACCAAAAATAAATAAGTAAAAATAAATAAATAAATAAATGAGTAAGTAAGTAAAAATGAGA
This sequence comes from Jaculus jaculus, assembly GCF_020740685.1. NCBI lineage: Eukaryota > Metazoa > Chordata > Mammalia > Rodentia > Dipodidae > Jaculus > Jaculus jaculus. The sequence goes on along the minus strand of NC_059122.1, from coordinate 5,316,953 downwards.
GGGCCTGGGCGTGGCGGCACATGCCTTTTATAATCCTAGCACTCTGGAGGCAGAGGTAGGAGGATCGCCGTGAGTCCCAGGGCAGCCTGAGCTGGAGTGAGACCCTACCTCGAAACATAAAAAAATAAAATAAAAATTTTTAAAGCCACTTTTCCACTGCGAGATTGACATCTAGTCACCTGCCTCCAGGTGTGCCCTGGCCTTGAAAGTTTAGGTCGGCTTCATGCCTTTGGATTGGTTGGTCATGGGACATGTGTCAACCTCAAGTTTTTCAAGCCCTTTCCCCTGGGTGGCCTCGGGGCAGTGTGTGGAAAGGAAGGAGGACTGGAGTTGGCATCCAGCTGCAGCAGAAGTGGCTTCCCAGAAGTGGCAGAGTGCACACAGCACTTTTCTCTGCTGAGAGTCTTGGCAAGGATGCCAGGGGGCGGAGGCGGCACAGCCAATCCCCGAGCCTGGCCTGCCCTGGACTGGACCCAGGGAGGAAGAGAGGAGAAGGAGAGGGAGGAACTGCATGTATAAATTCCCACGCTGTCCTATCCTGAGGACTCAGGGAAAGTTCACCATTGCATGTGATTTCACACTTCCAAGTTGTGATGTGAGGAGACAGAGAGAGTGAGAGTGTGTGTTTGGACTACATTGGATGCCATCCTGAGGACTCGAAAAGTCCAATGATTTATTTTTATTTTTTATTTATTTATTTGAGAGCGACAGACACAGAGAGAAAGACAGATAGAGGGAGAGAGAGAGAATGGGCGTGCCAGGATCTCCAGCCTCTGCAAACGAACTCCAGACGCATGTGCTCCCTTGTGCATCTGGCTAAGGTGGGTCCTGGGGAACCGAGCCTCGAACCAGGGTCCTCAGGCTTCACAGGCAAGCGCTTAACCACTAAGCCATCTCTTCAGCCCAAATGATTTCTTTATTAGAGTCAGAGAGAGAGAGAATGGGCGTGCCAGGGCTTCCAACCACTGCAAACGAACTCCAGACACGTTGCTCTCCCTTGTGCATCTGACTAAAGTGGGTCCTGGGGAATCGAAGTGACTTTGAGAGAGAGATACAAAAATTATCAGGGGGAAAGAGAGAGAACGGGTGCACCAGGGCCTCCAGCCACTGCAAACGAACTCCAGACGCATGCACCCCCTTGTGCATCTGGCTAACGTGGTTTCCTGGGGAATCTAACCTGGGTCCTTTGGCTTTGTAGGCAAATGCCTTAACCACTGAGCAATCCCTCCAGCCCTTCCTTCCTTCCTTCCTTCCTTCCTTCCTTCCTTCCTTCCTTCCTTCCTTCCTTCCTTTCTTTCTACTATTTATTCTTTCTTTCTTTTGAGGCAGGATCTCACTCTATCCCAGGCTGACCTGGATGGAACTCACTCTGTAGTCCCAGGCTGGCCTTGAGCTCACAGTGATCCTCATACCTCTGCCTCCCAAGTGCTGGGTCTAAAGACGTGCACCACCATGCCTGGCCACCTATTCTCTTGGTCAGAGAGATCACAGTAGAGGTCCAGAGCCTGGACTCCAATCAGTGAACACTCTGCAGACGGGGAATCCAAACAGAAGGAAAGACGCTCGATGCTTGCAAGGAAAGCCACGTGGCCAGCACAGGCCTGACACTCCGGCGGATGGCTCAGGACATAAATGCTGAGAGAGAGTCTTTTTATTTATTTATTTATTTGAGAGCGACAGAGAGAGAAAGAGGCAGATAGAGAGAGAGAATGGGCGCGCCAGGGCCTCCAGCCACTGCAAATGAACTCCAGACGTGTGCGCCCCCTTGTGCATCTGGCTAACGTGTGTCCTGGGGAATCCCGCCTCGAACCTGTTTTTTGTGGGGGGGGGGGGTTTAAGGTAGGGTCTCCCTCTAGCCCAGGCTGACCTGGAATTCACTATGTAGTCTCAGGGTGGCCTCGAACTCACGGCGATCCTCCTACCTCTGCCTCCCGAGTGCTGGGATTAAAGATTTGCGCCACCAGGCTGTTTTACTCATCTGTCTTCTGCAGGAATCACTGAGATTCTGATGAACAGACCTCATGCTAGGAATGCGCTGGGCAATGTGTTTGTCAGCGAGGTAAATGTGGGGAGCTCCCCCACCCCTCCCCACCGGGGCAGCTGGGGAAGGGCCAGGAGGGAGGCCTCCTATTGACGGGGTGTCTCTGCAGCTGCTGGAAGCTCTGGCCCGCCTGAGGGAGGACCAGCACCTGCGTGTCCTGCTCTTCAGAAGTGGAGTGAAGGGTGTATTCTGTGCTGGTGAGTTCCTTCCCCACCCTACCCTACCCCACCGCACCCCAACGCTGGGCCCTGCAGGAGCCATTGGTGAGCCTTAGCCGGTAGGCTCTAGCACCTTTCCCATATTACAGATGGAAACTCAATGACCCAGACAGGAGAAATTCCTTACAAAATTGGTTCTCACAGCTAGTCATCTGACCATAGTATTCAGTTTTAGCTCAGGCCCCTCGAACCTAACCTCCTCTTTCTGTTTTTATTTATTATTTATTTATTTATTATTTTTGGGTTTTCGAGGTAGGGTCTCACTCTGGCCCATGTAGTCTCAGGCTGGCCTCAAACTCAAGGCGATCCTCCTTCCTCTGCCTCCTGAGTGCTGGGATTAAAGGTGTGCACCCCCCCCCCGCAATTTATTTATTTACTTATTTATTTATTTAGAGGTAGGGTCTCACTCTAGCTCAGGCTGACCTGGAATTCACTCTGTATTCTCAGGGTGGCCTCAAACTCATAGCAATTCTCCTACCTCTGTCTCCCGAGTGCTGGGATTAAAGGCATGTGCCACCATACCTGGCTTGATTGTATTATTTATTTATTGATCTATCTGTCTGAGGGAGGGTGGGAGGGAGAGAAAGATGGGGGAAGGAAGGGAGGGGAAGAGAGAACGGGGCGCACCAGAGCCTCCAGCTGCTGCAAATGAACTCCAGACACACGCACCACCCTGTGCGTGTGGCTTCCGTGGGTCCTGGGGAATCAAACCTGGGTCCTTTGGCTTTGTAGACAAGCGCCTTAACCACTAAGCCATCTCTCCAGCCCTGACTGTATGTCTTTACCTCTGTCTTTTCAGTCTACCTTTAGCTGAGACTGCCTCCTCTCTCCCACTTTTTGGCCCCTCTCACTACACCTTCTATTTACGTTCCCCTCCTGCTTTCTGTCGGCCCGGAACTCATCACTAGTTTTTTGCTTGTGTCCCTTCCACTCATGACGACAGCAAGCAAGATATCAATGCACAGAGCGCCCAAGACGTTTAGTGCTAACTGGAGATTGTCTTCCTTCCTGCCTCCCTCCCTCTCTCCCTCCCTTCCTTTCTTCCTCTCTCCCTTCCTCCCTCCCTTCCTACCTTCCTCCATCTCTTCCTTCCTTTCTTCCTTCTTCCCACCCTCCTTCCGTCCCTCCTTTCTTTCTTTCATTGTTTTGAAATATTTTTCTTTCTTTTTTTTCAAAATTTTATTAACAACTTCCATGATTGTAACCAATATCCCATGGTAATACCCTCCCTCCCCCCACTTTCCCCTTTGAAACTCCACTCTCCATCATCTTCCCATCACAATCAGTCTCTCTTTTATTTTGATCTTTTCTTCCTATTATGATGGTTTTATGCAGGTAGTATCAGGCACTATGAGGTCATGGATATCCAGGCCATTTTGTGTCTGGATGAGCACGTTGTGAGGAGTCCTACCCTTCCTGTGGCTCTTACATTCTTTCCATCACCTCTTCTGCAATGGACCCTGAGCCTTGGAAGGTGTGATAGAGATATTGCAGTGCTGAGCACTCCTCTGTCACTTCTTTCCAGCACCATTATACCTTCTGAGACATCCCAAGGTCACTGCCATCTGAAAAGAGAAGATTCTCTACCAAAAGTGAGAGTAGCATTAATATAAGGGTATGAACATTAAGAGAAGTGCTTACTGGGCAGTTTGGTGAGCATAGTATATACATTTAGCCAGACAGCAGCAGACGTTACATCCCTAGGGCTCATGACTACCCCTGTTTTAAGTTTTCAGAATCAGGGATGTATTCCCTCCCATGGAGCGGGCCTCCAGTCCAATTAGAGGGCAGCTGGTTTCCACCATGACAGATGTGACACTATTGCACCCATTGGCTCATTTGGCCTGGCTGGCAAAATATAAGGCTTGCAGTGTCCACTGCTGAGTATCTTCACTGGTGATCTCTCTCTTTCCCATCAAACTGCATGCAGCTTGGCTTTTTCCAGCTTGCTGTCAGCTGGTCTGCATGGAGGAGGTTATCAGCTCAGTTCCAGCCAGGTCCTTTTACACGCACCAACAAATGACCATTTCTTAGAGACTAGCTCCATTAAAGCGTCAGTAACCTGTCCTAGTGTGAACTGGGCAGCTCTCCTGTGTGTACACGGAGTTTGCAGCTTTATCTACTGGTAAGGTTCACACACACTCCTTCCTTCCTTTCTTCCTTCCTTCCTTCCTTCCCTCCTTTATTTCTTTCTTTCTTTCCTCTCTCTCTCCATCCTTCCTTCATTTTTTCCCCTTGTGCACATGTGTAAATGTGTGTGTATGTGGCAGCTGGTATGTAGTATATGATTTTGTTGTGTAAGTTCCCCTATAGCACCCCCTGTGTTTGCCTGAGTTGGGGGGGCACCTGCAGCAGCTGGAGCCGAATTTTGGGTGTCCCTCTTTGTCTCTGTTATGCCCGTTCTTGTTTGAGCTGGTATCTCTTACAGATCTTGGAGCTTGCCATTTTTTCCCCATGAGCTTTGGTGATGCCTGGGTTTCTGTCCCCCTACGGGGTTGGGTTTGTGGGTGCCCATGGTCACGCCTAGCTTGGGAACTTGGGTTCTAGAGATCTGAACTCAGCAAGTCTCAGGCCCGTTCAGGTCCTCATGCTCTCAGAGCTCTCTCTCCCGCCCAGGTGACTGGTTTTCATTTTATTTTATTTAATTTGTCCATTTAAGAGAAAGAGAATGGGCGCACCAGGGCCTGCGGCCAATGCAAACAAACTCCAGGCACGTGCCGCCTCTCCAGCCTCCCGTTTGTCTTTTTGCCGAGGCCGTTGTCCCTCTCCTTACCGACACTCCAAATGTCCTGGCACTTCTGCTCCTTCTCAAGCCTCCTTGTCTGGATCCTTTAGCGTCCTGCGATTGCCAAGGGACCCCTCCCCGTGGTGGTCACTAACCACCATGCATCTACATGCAGGTGCAGACCTGAAGGAGCGGGAGCAGATGAGCGCGGAGGAAGTGGGAATCTTTGTCCAGAGGCTTCGAGGCTTGATGAATGAGATCGGTAAGGATCTGCAAGCAGGGCCCGGGGCGGGGGGACTGTTAGCCTTTAATCCCAGCACTCGGGAGGCAGAGGTTGGAGGATCTCACCCTGAGTTCGAGGCCAGCCTGAGACTACAGTCAGCTTGGGCTAGAGCAAGACCCTACCTCGAAAACCCAAAAAGAGAAACCGGGCGTGGTGGCGCACACCTTTAATCCCAGCACTAGGTAGGCAGAGGTAGGAGGATCGCCACCGTGAGAGTAACTCAGGTAACCCGGCTGAGGTGCCAGGTTGGGGGGGGTCCCCAAACCTGGGGGCGCCCAGGACCCCTAGGCCACCCGGCATTGGATCTGGCAGGCTGAAGGCGTCTTTTCTCTGCAGCAGCCTTCCCCACGCCCACCATTGCGGCTATGGACGGATTTGCCTTGGGTGGGGGCCTGGAGCTTGCCCTGGCCTGTGACCTCCGGATAGCAGGTATCGGGGGGTGGGGAGGGAGAGTGAAATGGAAATGTGGGCTTTCGGCAAAAGCCCATCACTGCTCTGAGCCCTCTAATGAAGAGAAAGACGTCAATTAGAGGCAGGGAGACAGAGGGACATCACCACTCTGTGTTGCCCCCCGGGAACGGCCTTGCCAACCTCTGAGCCATGGCCTGCTTGGCTGCCAAGCCAAGGAGAGCAGGTGCCATTCAGGTCTGCAACATCAGGTTACCTGGACAGAGGTGAGCCGTGGCGGCCACTGGTGTAGGTGGTTGAACTGGTGACTGCCAGGAGCATCGCTCTGTGTTTCTTGGCTCTGGCCAAGAACTCTGGTGTGACTTGCTCCATAGCTGTACTTGAAGGGGTGGGGTATAAAGAAGGCATTGTTGGGGGCTGGAGAGATGGCTTAGTGGTTGAGCGCTTGCCTGGGAAGCCTAAGGACCCCGGTTCGAGGCTCGGTTCCCCAGGACCCATGTTAGCCAGATGCACAAGGGGGCGCACGCGTCTGGGTTTCTTTTGCAGTGGCTGGAGGCCCTGGTGCTCCCATTCTCTCTCTGACTCTCTTGCTCTCAAATAAATATTTTTTAAAGATTTGATTTTTATTTGTTTGACACAGAAGGAGAGAGCGAGAGAGACAGAGAATGGGCACACCGGGGCTTCTAGCCAGTGCAAACGAACTCCAGACACATGCGCCCCCTTGTGCATCTGGCTTATGTGGGAACTGGAGTATTGAACCTGGGTCCTTAGGCTTGGCAGGCAAGCACCTTAACTGCTAAGCCATCTCTCCAGCCCTAAATAAATGTTTCTTAAAAACCTAAAAAGAGAGAACTTGCAGCTGGGCGTGGGGGCGCACGCCGTTAATCCACTGGGGAGGCTGAGGTAGGAGGATCGCCGTGAGTTTGAGGCCACCCTGAGACTGCATAGTGAATTCTAGGTCAGCCTGGACTAGAGTGAGACTCTACCTCAAAAACCAAAAAAACAACAACAAAAATCTTGCTAGAGGTTCTCAACTCAGAGGAGGTGGTGGGGAGGTAGTCCTGGGCCTCAATAGCCCAAGTGGAGCCAACTATAAAGGAAGTGGTTGGAGGGGCAGAGGTCCTCCCCAGGGGTCTGCAATGGAGGATGGAGGAGACCCTTCTGCTCTGTTTTTTTGTTTTTTTAATTTATTTATTTGAGAGCGACAGACCCAGAGAGAAAGACAGATAGAGGGAGAGAGACAGAATGGGCGCGCCAGGGCTTTCAGCCTCTGCAAATGAACTCCAGACGCGTGCGCCCCCTTGTGCATCTGGTTAACGTGGGACCTGGGGAACCGAGCCTCGAACCAGGGTCCTTAGGCTTCACAGGCAAGCACTTAACCGCCAAGCCATCTCTCCAGCCCCCTTCTGCTCTGTTTTAACAGCTTCCTCTGCAGTCATGGGTCTGATTGAGACCAGTAGAGGACTTCTCCCTGGCGCAGGTAACCTCCGCTCTTTCTGCTCTTAAGTCCTTGCTGGGTTCTGGGCCTTTTCTCTCCCATTCTAGCTCAACTTGAAACTCCTAGGAGCCCCCTGGCCGATCCTAGCTAATCTTCTCTGGATTCACGCTCTCGATGCAGGATTTCACAGAGAGTTGATAAAGACGGACTCAAGAAGGAGGATATATTATGAATTGTCGAGTTGATTGTGGAGGGCGGAGGAGATCACAAATTGTGGGGTGTATTTAAGGGAGATTGAGATGTAGGAAGGGAAGTGAAAACAGAGTCCTGAACACATGGAAAGTAGGAAACACTGTGGACTTTGTAAGGTTCCTTTAAGAGAAAATTGAGGTTTTGGGGGCAGTGGAGCGGGGGCGGGGGGGGGGAAGAACTGGAGTCACAAGTATGTGGACTTGAGAGAAACTGAAGCTTTTAAAGAGAGACTGGGAAGAAGCCGGGCGTGGTGGACGAGGAGGGAGGATCACCGTGAGTTCGAGGCCACCCTGGGACTCCATAGTGAATGCCAGGTCAGCCTGGGCTACAGCGAGACCCTACCTCAAATAACAAAACAACAACAACAAAAAAAAAAAACATAACTCCCTCCCAACCTCAAATAACAAAACAACAAAAACAACCTAGCTCCCTCCCGTTCTCCTTCACACTAAGCTTGACTCTGCTCCCCAACCCCTTCATCCTGGCAGGAGGGACCCAGAGGCTGCCCCGTTGCCTGGGGGTGGCCCTGGCAAAGGAACTCATCTTCACTGGCCGGCGGCTGAACGGAGTGCAGGCCCATGCGCTGGGCCTGGTCAATCATGCCGTGGACCAGAACCAAGAGGGAGATGCTGCCTACCAAAGGGCGCTGGTACTTGCCCAGGAGATCTTGCCCCAGGTATAGTGATTCGGAGGGCACAGGAAGAAGGGACCGGGGCAGCCCTGGGGAGCAAGTGTCTCCCTAAAGATGCGCAACATCCACTTACATACCCAAAGGCAGCTGTTCTGTGCAGTTAAAAAAAAAAAAAAGGCAAGGCTATTTTTAAAATATATTTTACTTATTTTCTATTTATTTATTTGAAAGAGAAAGAGGCAGAGAGAGAGAGAGAGAGAATGGGCGCGTCAGAGCCTCCAGCCACTGCAAAGGAAATCTGGACGCATGTGCCACTGTGTGCATCTGGCTTACACGTGGGTCCTGGAGAATTGAACCAGGATCATTTGGCTTTGCAAGCAAATGCCTTAACTGCTAAGCCATCTATCCACCCCAGGCCATTTTTTAAAATATATTTTATTTATTTATTTGAAAGTGAGAAAGAGGGGAGAGAGAGAGAGAGAGAGAGAGAGAGAGAGAACGGGCGCGCCAGGGCCTCCAGCCACTGCAAACGAACTCCAGATGCGTGTGCCCCCTTGTGCATCTGGCTTACATGGGTCCTAGGGAATCAAACCTAGCTCCTTTGGCTTTGCAGGCAAGTGCCTTAACCATTAAGCCATCTCTGTAGCCTCCAAGGCCATTTATTTTATTTTTTAAGTATTTTATTTATTCATTTTAATTATTTGAGAGAGACAGAGAGGGAGAGAGGTAGGGAAGCAGGCAGAAAATGGGCACAAGGGCTGGAGAGATGGCTTAGCGGTTAAACGCTTGCCTGTGAAGCCTAAGGACCCCGGTTCGAGGCTCGGTTCCCCAGGTCCCACGTTAGCCAGATGCACAAGGGGGCGCACGCGTCTGGAGTTCGTTTGCAGTGGCTGGAAGCCCTGGCGCACCCATTCTCTCTCTCTTCCTCTATCTGTCTTTCTCTCTGTGTCTGTCGCTCTCAAATAAAGAAAGAAAGAAAGAAACAAAGAAACAAAGAAAATGGGCACAACAGGGCCTCTAGCCACTGCAAATGAACTGCAGACGCAAGTGCCACCTTGTGCATCTGGCTTATACAGGTCCTGGGGAATCGAACCTGGGCCCTTAGGCTTTGCAGGCCAACACCTTAACCACTAATCCATCTCTCCAGTCGCGAGAATTTCTTGAGATATCACACAGGACACGTGTTGACTCATCTATGAAAGTCCTCCGGTGTGGGGGCAGAGGGCTTGGTACACTGCCTGGCATGCACCTGGCCCTGGCTGAGCTCGCCAATGCAATATATACTGGGTGTGGTGGCACACATCTGTCGTTTTAGGTCTCAGGATGTGGGCGCAGGAGGATCAGAACTTGGAGGTAACCCTTGGCTCCCTGAGGCCCCAGGGACCAGCCCCGGTCGTGGCGGAGGGGAGCAGGAATAATTTTCCATGGCTGTCCTGGGTGCTCTTTGTCCTGCCTGGACATGCCCAATCTGTTGCAGTCCCAATGCCCCAGTGGCAGATACCCAGCACTGGCTGATAAGGTCTTCAAGGCCCTGAGGTCTGCTGACGTGTCAGCAAGGGGCTGGAGGATGGGGATGAGTTCTCAAGTTCCTATGACTTTTTTAAACCGCTGAAATGGGGCTGGAGAGATGGCTCAGCAGTTAAGGCTCTTGGCTGCAAAGATTAACAACCTGGGTTCAGTCCCCCAGTGCCCACATAAAGCCAGATACACAAAGGGGTGCAGGCATCTGGAGTTTGTTTGCAATGGCCTGGTGAGCCATTCTCTCTGTGTCTCTCTCTCTCTTTCTCTTTCTGCTTGCACATAAATAAATAAATAAATAAATAGGGCTGGAGAGATGGCTTAGTGGTTAAGCGCTTGCCTGTGAAGCCTAAGGACCCTGGTTCGAGGCTCGATTCCCCAGGACCCATGTAAGGCTCGTCTGCAGTGGCTGGGCGCACATTCCTCTCTCTCTCTCTGCCTCTTTCTCTGTCTGTCGCTCTCAAGTAAATAAGGGGCTTGAGAGATGGCTTAGTAGTTAAGGTGCTTGCCTGCAAAGCCAAAGGACCCAGGTTTGATTCCCCAGGACCCACGTTAAGCCAGATGCACAAGGGGGCGCATGCGTCTGGGGTTTGTTTGCAGTGGCTGGAAGTCCTGATGTGCCTATCCTCTCTCTCTTTCTCTCTCTCTCTCTCTCTCTATTGCTGCTTCTGCCTCTTTCCCTCTCTCAAATAAATAAATAAAAATAAGATACTTAAAATAAATAAATAAACAATGTTAAACACACACATTGGAAATGGAGTTGACTTTGACTCAACCTATAGTGTTATCTCCCGTCTGTCACAGTGTTAGGTAATTTAATGCAATGGGTCCCAATTATTAAGCCAACAAACTTGAACATTTTATTTTCTTCTAATGAGGAAACAGACCCAAGTAGGTCATGTGATTTACTCAGTCAAGGTCAAAGTGATTACAATATCAGAAGAAAGAAAAAAAAAAAAAAAGGCGGCCTGGAGAGATGGCTTAGCAGTTAAGGCACTTGCCTGCCAAGCCTAAGAACACATGTTCCAATCTCCAGGTCCCACTCAGCCAGACAGGTAGCGACCTAGCATGCAGTGCCTCACATGTGCACAAGGGGGCGCCAGCGCATCTGTTCGTTCACAGCAGCTGAAAGGCCCTGGCTCATTCTATCTTGCTCTCAAAAATAAAATAATGAGGGCTGGAGAGATGGCTTAGCGGTTAAGTGCTTGCCTGTGAAGCCTAAGAACCCCGGTTCGAGGCTCAGTTCCCCAGGTGCCACGTTAGCCAGATGCACAAGGGGGCGCACGCGTCTGGAGTTCGTTTGCAGAGGCTGGAAGCCCTGGCGCGCCCATTCTCTCTCTCTCCCTCTGTCTGTCTTTCTCTCTGTGTCTGTCGCTCTCAAATAAATAAATTAAAAAATAAAATAATGAAAAAAGAAAAAAGAAACACAGCAGTAGAATTTTGTCATTTAATTTATAAAATACAGAATAAAAAGTAAAAAAAAAAGAACGCTAAAAAATGTGGAAAACTTTATAACAAGTCAAATATATTAATATATAAAAACATATAAAAATTACAAAACTGTTAAAAGAAAAATCTCCAAGTAAAATGATGCTGCTTCATTTATAACTGCGATGTTCTTTAATTTGGGGGGTCAGGATCTATTAACTAACTTTATAATTTTTTTTATTTAGTTAGTTTTGGTTTTTTGAGGTAAGGTCTCACTCTAGCTCAGGCTGACCTGGAATTCACTCTGTAGTCTCAGGGTGGCCTCGAACTCACAGCGATCCTCCTGCCTCTGTCTCCCGAGTGCTGGGATTAAAGGCACGCGCCACTATGCCTGGCTCAGAAATTTGCAGTTTTTAAAAATTTTTTTGTTTATTTTTATTTACTTATTTGAGAGCGACAGACAGAGAATGGATCCCTGGATTTGATTTCATTTTCTGTGGGACATTCTCCACATATGTAGATCATTGGCTGCTGGTTTGGGGGTTGGGCACTCCTGCCACGGTCCTCAGACCTGGTTTTTGCAGTATTTTTTGAAAAATGATTTTTTTATTAGAAGGTGAAAGAGACACTGATAGAGAGAGAATGGGTGTACCAGGGCCTCCAGCCACTGCAAACGAACTCCAGACTCGTGTGCCTCCTTGTGCATCTGGCCAACGTGGGTCCTGGGGAATTGAACCTGGGTCCTTTGGCTTTGCAGGCAAACGCCTTGACCACTAAGCCATCTCTCCAGCCCGGGTGATTTTTTTAATGCTTGATCAGAAGGTCTCTGAACTCGTTCAGCGCTCAGGTGACCAAGGCGAGTGGTTGTTGTGTCCACAGGAGACCCAGGAGCGGTATTTGCAGCCTGGGTCAGGCTGCCTTTCTGAGTACAAGGACCCACCGGAAACCAGATGCACAGGGTGGTTCATGTGTCATGTCTGGAGTTCATTAAAAACAAAAAACCGAACAGTGACGTATATGTACAAAACCAAAAAACTTACGTTTCTATACATAGTCTTTACTTTCATGAAAGAGACAAGTCTCTATTGAATACTTGATTAACATTGTTACAGCAAGCAAATCAAAGCTTAGGGAGAGAGGGCTGGAGAGATGGCTTAGCGGTTAAGCACTTGCCTGTGAAGCCTAAGGACCCCGGTTCGAGGCTCGGTTCCCCAGGTCCCACGTTAGCCAGATGCACAAGGGGGTGCACGCATCTGGAGTTCATTTGCAGTGGCTGGAAGCCCTGGTGCGCCCATTCCCTTTCTATCTGTCTCTTTCTCTCCCTCTCTCTCTGTCACTCTCAAATAAAGAAATAAAAATGACAAAAAAATATTTAAAAAAAAAAAAAAGCTTAGGGAGAGAGAGATGGCTTAGCTGTTAAGGCGCTTGCCTACAAATCCAAAGGATCCAGGTTCGATTCCCCAGAACCCACATAAGCCAGATAGATGCACAAGGTGATGTGTGTGTGTGTGTGTCTGGACTTTGTTTGCAGCAGCTGATGGCCCTGGTGTGCCCATTCTCTCTCCATCTCTCTCTTTCAAATAAAGTTAAAAAGCACTGTTGTCGGGCTTGGTGGTGCATGCCTTTAATCCCAGAACTTGGGGAGGCAAAGGTAGGAGGATCGCCGTGAGTGTTCGAGGCCATCCTGAGATGGCATAGGGAATTACAGGTCACCCTGGGCTAGAGCAAGACCCTACCTCAATAAAAAAAAAAAAAAAAAAGCACTATTAGCCACCCTTGGTGGCACATGCTTGTGATCCTAGCTATGTAGGGTACCGCGAATGACTTTCAGCATGACCCTGTCTCTAGGGGTACAGCCCCCCTTGGCTAGTATAGGGAAAGCCCTAGGATAGGAAATACTTCTTTTTCTTTTAAATAATTTTTTAAAATTAATTAATTTATTTATTTGAGAGCGACAGACAAAGAGAGAAAGACAGATAGAGGGAGAGAGAGAGAATGGGCGCGCCAGGGCTTCCAGCCTCTGCAAACGAACTCCAGATGCGTGCGCCCCCTTGTGCATCTGGCTAACGTGGGACCTGGGGAACCGAGCCTCGAACCGGGGTCCTTAGGCTTCACAGGCAAGCGCTTAACCGCTAAGCCATCTCTCCAGCCCAGGAAGTACTTCTCGAGCTAGATCCGGCAGCTCGCGCCTCTAATCCTAGCACTGGGAAGGCTGAGGTAGGAGGACCACTGGTGAGTTCGAGGCCACAGTGAGCTTCCAGGTCAATCTGGTCTAGAATGAGTAAGAGGGCTGGAGAGCTGGCTCCAGCAGTTAAGGCGCTTGCCTGCAAAACCAGAGGACCCAGGTTCGATTCCCCAGGACCCACGTTAGCCAAATGCACAAAGGGGTGCACACATCTGGAGTTCCTTTGCAGTGGCTGGAGACCCTGGCACACCCATTCCCTCTCTCTATCTGCCTCTTCCTCTCTCTGTCCCTCTCAAATAGATAAATAATAAACAAAAAAATAAATAAAAATAAAAGCGGCTGGAGAGATGGCTTAGAGGATAAAGCATATGCCTGTGAAGTCTAAGGATCCAGGTTTGATTCTTCAGTTCCCACGTAAGTCAGATGCACATGGTGACGCCTGCATCTGGGGTTCGTTTGCAGTGGCTGGAGGCCCTGGCGTGCCCATTCTCACTCTCTCTAATAAGTAAAATATATATATATTTTAAGTTAGAATTAGCCGGGCGTGGTGGCACATGGCACTTGGGAGGCAGAGGTAGGAGGATCGTCACAAGTTTTAGGACACCTTGAGCCTACATAGTGAATTCCAGGTCTAGCCTGAGCTGGAATGAAACCCTACCTCGAAAAAGCAAACAAAAACAAAAAAGCTAGACTTAGACTGACTTGCCTACCCTTCTTTGTTTGTTTGTTTGTTTGTTTGTTTGTTTGTTTGTTTGTTTGTTTGTTTGTTTCTTTCTTTCTTTCTTTCTTTCTTTCTTTCTTTCTTTCTTTCTTTCTTTCTTTCTTTCTTTCTTTCTTTCTTTCTGAGACAGCAAGGGAGAGACAGAGATGGAGAGAGAGCGAATTGCTGCACCAGGCCAGTGACATAGAACTCCTGCGCCACCTAGTGGGCGTGTGCGACCTTGCACCTGCCTCACCTCTGTGCGTCTGGCTCACGTGGGAACTGGAGAGTCGAACATGGGTCCTCAGGCTTCGCAGACAAAAGCCTTAACTGCTAAACCATCTCTCCAGCACCTCCCCCTTTTATTTCTTTTATTTGAGAGAGAGAGAGAGGCAGACAGAGAGAATGGGCACGCCAGGGCCTCTAGCTGCTGCCTAGCTTATGCGGGTCCTGGGGAATCGATCCTGGGTCCTTTGGCTTCACAGGCAAACACCTTAACCACTAAGCCATCTCTCCAGCCCCTGCCTTCCCACAGGCCAGCACTGATCTGTGCTCGCTGTTCTCCTTCCTAGGCCCCCATTGCTGTGAGGCTGGGCAAAGTTGCCATTGACCGAGGAATAGAGGTGAGTGACTATTGAGTCACTACTTGGTCAGTTTAAGTTGCTAATGACCAGGAGGCAGTGCGTTCTGGCCACACAGCTGAAGAGGACCCAGAATTAGACTTGCCTGATATTCGTGGAGTCTGACAACTTCTCTGTGTATGCCTCACTTTACTCATCTATAAAATGGGAAGCTTATATGATATTCCTCTCTCTCTCTCTCTCTCTATATATATATATATATATATATATATTATTTTTACTTTTTTTATTTTAGGCTCTAGCCTAGGCTGACCTGGAATTCACTATAGAGTCTCAGGGTGGCCTCGAACTCTCAGCGATCCTCCTACCTCTGCCTCCCGAGTGCCGGAGTTAAAGGCGTGCGCCACCACGCCTGGCTCTTGGGCGGTATTCCTAATTACTACTGACCTGAGGTAGTCAGCTCTACCCGAAGGCCACCCTGGGATCTCCCCATGCCTGCCCAGATCCCTGTTTCTCCGTGAACTCTAGACGGGAATCCCTGGTCAGACCCGGGGAGGCAGGTGGAGGTGGACGAGCTTGGGCTGAGTCAGAAGTCATTTCTTTCTTCCAGGTGGACATTGCATCGGGGATGGCCATCGAGGGCATGTGTTATGCCCAGGTACGTGGCTGCTACGGGTCTGCACAGGTTGGCGAAGCCGCGTGAATACGGACCCAGCTGAGATGGTTCCTTCCAACACCAGCGCTTCCCCATAATTAGCCTGGAATGCTCCACCGGAGACTGTTTCCACATCCCGGTCTCTATCCTTTCTTTCCAGACAACCACACAACACTAGGCACCACGAAAAAGAATGGCTTTTGCAGGCTTTTTTGTTTTTTGTTTTTTTTTTTAATTTTTCGAGGTAGGGTCTCCCTCTAAACTCAGGCTGACCTGGAATTCACTATGTAGTCTCAGGGTGGCCTCGAACTCATGGCGATCCTCCTACCTCTGCCTCCCAAGTGCTGGGATTAAAGGCGTGTACCACCACTCCAGGCTGTAGTTTATTTTATTTTATTTTATTTATTTGAGAGGGTACAGAGAAAGAAGCAGAGAGAGAGAGAGAGAGAGAGAATGGGCACACCAGGGCCTCCAGCCACCACAAACAAACTCCAGACGCATGTGCCACCTTGTGCATCTGGCTTATGGGGAATCGAACCTGGGTCCTTAGGTTCGGCAGGCAAAATGCCTTAACCACTAAGCCATTTCTCCAGCCCCTGGATTTTGCTGTTTTTGACTAATTGCCGCTGTAGAGGGTATAAATAATCCTGGGGGAGGGGTGCCCCATTTTGCCCAGCCTATCGGGGGATGGAGCGTTGCTGCTCAGCCTGGCTTCATTGCAGAACAGCATCCTACAGGGGGTGCTGAGCTTTGGGGGGCAGTGATGGGCATGGCTTCTACAGGCTAGCGTGCCTGGGTGGACCCGCCTCAGGAGCCCTCCCCTGTACCCCCCAAGGCTCCTAGCTTTGCATGGCCCCAGACCAGACTCCAGAGACAAGAAAAACATCTGGACCCTGGTGGTACGACAGGCTGGATCCTTTCACTCCTCTTTGGCCTTGGGCCCAGATTCCTCAACACTCAAGTTCATTCTGTCGTTGCAGAACATCCCGACCCAGGACCGGCTGGAAGGCATGGCAGCTTTCAGGGAGAAACGACCCCCCAAATTCACCGGCAAGTGACCCCCCCCCCACACACACACACACTTGGCCTCCCCAACAGCAGGACCGGAGGAAGAGTTTGTAGGATGGACCGTTCTCTTGCTTCCTCTGGCCTGCAAGGGATAGATGTGAAGTGATTGGCATGTGCCAACCACAACCAATGCCACCTTCCTTTATTGTTATTCACCCTGCTTTGGAAAATGCCTGACTCTCTCGACTCAAACAATAAGCTATGGTGATGGCGCATGGTTTTAATCCCAGCATTCGGGAGGCAGAGGTAGGAGGATCGCTGTGAGACTCCATAGAGAATTCCAGGTCAGCCTGGGCTACAGTGAGACCCTACCTCGAAAAAAAAAAAACAAAACAAAAAAAACCAATTAGCTATGCTTATAAAATAAATAAATAAATACCTCTGGGCTGGAGAGATGGCCTAGCGGTTAATGAGCTTGCCAGCAGAGCCCAAGGACCCAGGTTCGATTCCGTCAAGACCCACGTAAAGCCAGATGCACAAGGTGGTACACGCGTCAGGATCTGCAGTGACTGGAGGCCCTGACATGCCCAGTATCTCTATTTGCCTCTTTCTCTCTGAAATAAACAAATAAAATGTTTAAAAGGAAAAAAGATTCCTCTGGGTCTGTCACTGGCTCACGAGGCCATGGGCTGTCTTGGCGACTGGTAGTGTGTGGTTATAAGAAACCCTTGTCTCTTTCTCGGAACAGAGAAATAAGTCTGACTGGGTACCAGATGCCAGGAGATAGACCACAGGCTGCGGCTCTGCCAGCCACTTGCTTCTGTGAACTCTGAACAAAGTGTTGAATTTCTTGAGGCCGAGGCCTGCGTCTGCTGATTTACGATCCCTCCTGGTCAGTAAATGTAATGGTCAGCTCACACCGGACTTGTGAAGACTGAGTAAAACCTCCTTCTGCAGACTGCAGAGAGACAGGAAGGAAGAACTTTCCTGGCTTTTGGGAGCACTGGAGGTTGGGGTGGGGGACAGGATCTCACCAGAGAGAGGGCAGGGAAATGGACAGGCAACACTGGAATTGGAGTCTAGGGGATAAACAGATATTTCAATCAGCCCAGAAGCAGGAGAGCTGAGGTGGGCTAGAAGTTACCAGACTTGGAAAATAAAAATGGGAGAGGGTCAGCTATTCATTGTTACTTTACTTTTTTTTTTTTTAACATATATTTATTTATTTATTTGAGAGAGAGAGAGAGAGAATGGGTGTGCCAGGGCCTCCAGCCACTGCAAAGAACTCCAGATGTGTGCACCCTTTGTACATCTGGCTTACGTGGGTCCTGGGGAATGAAACATGGATCCTTTGGCTTTGCAGGCAAATACCTTAACCACAAAGCCATCTCTCCAGCCCCATGTATAATTTTTTTAAAAAATATTTTTGTTTATTTATTTGAGAGTGACAGACAGAGACAGAAAGAGAAAGAGGCAGATAGAGAGAGAGAATGGGTGCGCCAGAGCCTCCAGACACTGCAAACGAACTCCAGATGCATGCATCCCCTTGTGCATCTGGCTAACGTGGGTCCTGGGGAAACAGGCCTCGAACAGGGGTCCTCAGGCTTCATAGGCAAGTGCTTAACCGCTAAGCCATCTCTCCAGCCCCCATGTGTATTTTTGGTTGTTGTTGCTTGTTCAAGGTAGGATCTCATTCTAGCCAACGCTCACCTGGAAATCACTATGTAGTTTCAGGCTGGCCTTGAACTCGCAGGGATCCTCTTACTTCTGCCTCCTGAGTCCTGAGATTACAGGTGTGTGCCACCATGCCTGCCTCAGTTTTTTTTTTTTTTAATTTTTTATTTATTTATTTGAGAGCGACAGACACAGAGAGAAAGACAGGTAGAGGGAGAGAGAGAGAATGGGCGCGCCAGGGCTTCCAGCCTCTGCAAACGAACTCCAGACGCGTGCGCCCCCTTGTGCATCTGGCTAACGTGGGTCCTGGGGAATCGAGCCTCGAACCGGGGTCCTTAGGCTTCACAGGCAAGCGCTTAACCACTAAGCCATCTCTCCAGCCCCTGCCTCAGTTTTTTATATGAGCTTTTCTTTCTCTTCAGCATGGAGAATTCTTCCAAGTATTTTCTGTAGAGCTGGTTTTGTCTTCAAATACTCCTTTAGCCTGCTTTTGTTGTGGAATGTCCTTATTTCTCCGTCTATTTGAATGGATAGCTTTGCAGGATAAAGTAATTTTGGTTGACAGTTGTTATCTTTCAGAAATTGGAATGCATCACTCCAAGCCCTTCTGGCTTTTAAAGTTTGTGCTGAGTAATCTGCTGTGATCCTGATGGACTTGCCTTTGTAGGTAACTTGATTTTTCACTCTAACTGCTTTTAATATTTTTTTTCTTTGGTTTGTGTGTTTGGTAGTTTGATTATAATATAGCGAGGAGAGGTTCTTTCCAGGTTTTGTCTGGCTGGTGTTGTAAAGGCTTCCTGTATCTGCATTGGCACCTCTTTCCCAATTTGGGGGAAGTTTTCTTCTATGATTTTGTACTGTGCCTTTGGAGTGAAATTCTTCTCCTTCTATTATACCCTGAATTCTTATGTTTGATCTTTTCATAGTTCCTGAATATCTTGAAATTCCCATTCATACTTTTCTATTAGTTTGTCTTTCTCTTTGTTGGAGTGTATTAGATCTGCCACCTGGTCTTCTAGCTTCGATATTCTGTCCTCTCCTTCATCCATTCTACTGGTAAGATTTTCTACAGAGTTTTTTATTTCATTAACTGTGTTCTTCATTGCTAGTAATTCTGACTGGTTTTTCTTTATTATTTCTATTTCCTTACTTATGTCTAGTATTGAGCACTTTATTTCATTAAATTGGTGTCCTGTGTCTTCTTAGATTCCTTTCATTTCCTATTTCATTCCTTTGATTTCCTCGAACATATTTATAATCATTCTTTTGAAATCTTTCTCAGGCATTTCCTGTAATTCATTCTCACTGGAGGTCATTTCTGATGCATTAATACTTTTTGGTGGATTTATCTGGCTCAGTTTTTTTTTTATTTATTTTTATTTACTTATTTGAGAGCAACAGACAGAGAGAAAGAGGCAGAGAGAGAGAATTGGCACCCCAGGGCCTCCAGCCACTGCAAACAAACTCCAGATGCATGTGCCCCCTTATGTATCTGGCTAACGTGGGTCCTGAGGAATTGAGCCTTGAACCAGGGTCCTTAGGCTTCACAGGCAAACGCTTAACCGCTAATCCATCTCTCCAGCCCTATCTGGCTCAGTTTTTTTTAAATATTTATTTAAGAGAGAGAGAGAGTCAGAGAGAATGGGCATGCCAGAGTTTCCAGTTGCATGCACTACCTTGTGCATCTAGCCTACGTGGGTTCTGGGGCTAGAGTGATGGCTTAGCGGTTAAGGTGTTTGCCTGCAAAGTCAAAGGACCCAGATTCAATTCCCCAGGACCCACGTAAGTCAGATGCACAAGGGGGCGCATGCATCTGGAGTTCCTTTGCAGTGGATGGAGGCCTTGGCATACCCACTGTGTCTCTTTCTCACTCTCTCTCTCTCTCTCTCTTTACCTGCCTATTTCTGTATCTCTCTCAAGTAAATAAATAAAATATATTTTTTGTTTATTTTTTATTTATTTATTTGAGAGCGACAGACAGAGAAAAAGAGGCAGATGAGAGAAAGAGAGAGAGAGAGGATGGGCGCGCCAGGGCCTCCAGCCACTACAGATGGACTCCAGATGCATGTGCCCCCTTATGCATCTGGCTAACACGGGTCCAGAGCTATACCTCAACAGAGACTGAGACCCACCACACATCTTCACCTTAGCAAAAGTTAGTAGTATCCAGTAACACAACGTTCCAGAGTACTGGAACCCAGGTCCCAAAACTAAGACTTCTGGGCTGGAGAGAGTGCTTAGCGGTCAAGGTGCTTGCCTGCCAAGCCTGAGGACCCATGTTCAACTCTCCAGATCCCACATAAGCCAGACGCACAAAGGCAAGGCAAGTGCAAGGTCACATATACCCACTAGGGGGCGCAAGCATCTGGAGTTTGATTGCAGCGGCTGAGGCCATAGCACTCCAATTCTCTCAAAATAAATACATTAAAAAAAAAACTGGCTGGAGAGATGGCTTAGCGGTTTAGTGCTTGCCTAAGGACCCCGGTTCGAGGCTCAATTCCCCAGGACCCACGTAAGCCAGAGACACAAGGTGGCACACGCGTCTGGAGTTCATTTGCAGTGGCTGGAGGCCCTGGAGTGCTCACTCTCTCTCTCTCTCTGCCTTTCTCTATCACTCTCAAATAAATAAATACAAATAAACAAAAAAATTTAAAAAAGTAAACTAAGACTTTCTAGAATCACGTAGAAGAGTTAGTATGAGAAGATCTGTGCATTTTAAGGACTTGACCACAGATTCTGCCCATGTAGGACCATAGCAGTAATAGTTAAATTGAGTCTGGCCTTGAACTCCGTCCTCCTGCCTCTACCTCCTGAGTATGCGGTGATTACAGTTTGGAATGTGGTTTAGAATTTCCTCCTCCTGTGAACCTCGAAAATGGCCTATGGTACCCCAGCTGAGTCTGGATGAAGCCAGCCTCAAAGCACTCAATATCGGAAGAGGAATTTACTTCATCCTCAAGGAGATGAGCAACAAAAACATGCTTGTCAATTCTCAACAGGCAGGCAAGAAAGGAGCCATTCTCGGTTCCTTGGGGGAAGCTTTAAAGGACACCACAGAAACTGCTGAGTGCAGCCGGGCGGATTTAGGTGGATCGCTGTGAGTTCGAGGCCACCCTGAGACTACATAGTGAATTTGAGGTCAGCCTGGGCTAGAGTAAGAAAGCCCCTACCTCGAAAATCCAAAAAAATAAAAAATAATGCTATGCCCTCCCTCTGGGTAGGGGTGAAGGCCAGATTCGTGTGTTCAAGGGTAAAAGCTGGGGAGACACACACACCTGGGGGCTGGATGAGAAAAGAGAGGGAGGGGCTGGAAGGCTGCCCATCTTATAGCATTAGATTCAGGTATGTAAGGGGGAAGACCTGATTGATTAGTAAATTTGGAGGATCAGCCCACTCAGGTAGCAGAGTAAACTTTGGACAGCAGGGGGCGCTCTAGATAGGTCTCAATCAGACACGAGTTCTTTTTCTGTTTGGTTTTTCCAGGTAGGGTCTCACTCTAGCTCGGGCTGACCTGGAATTCACTCTGTAGTCTCAGGGTGGCTTCGAACTCACGGCGATCCTCCTACCTGTGCCTCCCACGAGTGCTGGGATTAAAGATGTGGTGCCACCACACCTGGCAAGTTCTTCATTTTTGTCAAGAGTTCTGGTTTTGTTCCAGGGAGAGGTGGAATATGGGGTGGCAAACTCCTGATTCTCTTTGAGCCTCAATCCCTAATTGAAACTGCCTTAAAAAAAAAAGAAAAAGAAAAAAAAAACTAGCTTTCTTCTATCCTCCTTCAGAACCTTCCAAACCCACCCCCCAAAAAAAAACAACAAATGATGTCACTGAATGGTATGACTCCTCATTGATTTTACCTAATATCATGAAGTCCACGCTGGTCTTGAACTTGAGGATGACCTTGAACTCTAGATCATCCTGCCTCTGTCTTCCCAAAGGTGGGATTACACGATTCGATAGATGCACGTGTTAGCATGCCCAGACATAGTTTCATATAATAAAGAAGAAATGTGAGCTGGGGAGATAGCTCAGCAGTTAAGGAGCTTGCCTACAAACCCTGACCACTCAAGTTCAATTCCCCAGATGGGATGTGTAAGGCTAGATGCATGTGTCCATCTCTCTAAGCATAATTAACATGGGTTTTTTTGTTGGTTTTCTTTCTTTCTTTCCTTCCTTCCTTCCTTCCTTCCTTCCTTCCTTCCTTCCTTCCTTCCTTCCTTCCTTCCTTCCTTCCTTCCTTCCTTCCCTCCCTCCCTCCCTCCCTCCCTCCCTCTTTCTTTCTTTCTTTCTTTCTTTCTTTCTTTCTTTCTTTCTTTCTTTCTTTCTTCTTTCTCTCTCTCTCTCTCTCTCTCTCTCTCTCTCTCTCTCTTTCTTTCTTTCTTTCTTTCAGTGATCCTTCTACCTCTGCCTCCCTAGTGCTGGGATTAAAGACATGTGCCACCATGCCTGCCTCTAACATTTAATGAATGAAAATGTTCTAGTATTAGAAACTTCCACAGCTTTAGGATGCAGTTGTTGCAAATGGGAACCCAAAAATTTAAATGTCTGCAGCCCAGTGTGGTGGTGCACACCTTTAATCCCAGAACTTGGGAGGCAAAGATAGGAGGAACACCACGAGTTCCAGACCACCCTGAGACTACATAGTGAATATCAAGTCAGCCTGGGCTAGAATGAGATCCTACCTTCAAAAAAAAAAACACTTTATTTTAAATTTAAAAAAGGGCTGGAGGGATGGCTTAGTGGTTAAGGCATTTGCCTGCAAAGCCAAAGGACCCAGATTCAATTCCCCAGGGCCCATGTTAGCCAGATGCACAAGGGGGTGCACGTATCTGGAGTTTGTTTGCAGGGGCTGGAGGCCTTGGGCGTGGCCATTCTCTCACTCTCTCTCCATCTTTCTCTGTCAAATAAATAAAAACAAAATATTTAAAAAGTAAAATAAAGATAACTTTTGGTGATTTTAGAGCAGTACAGTGGATAGACCAGAATATCTTTCCCTCTCATCTCCTGAGCAGTTGGCCTATTTAGAATGAGATTGACATTCAAGGCCCTTCCCAGATCCAAAAGTTTTCTGTTTATATATGATAAATTTTATATGTGAAGGAGGAAATGAAGAAAAACAATATCCCAGAACCGGTTGTCATTGGCATAGTCTGGTCTAGTGTAATGAGCACTGTGGAATGGAGCAAAAAAAGAGCTTGTAGCACAGCAAGCCATCAAGCACTTGAAGTAATACACTTGCTGCTTTTACTATTCAAGGTCAGTCTGAGCTGACTCTGTTACTGAAGATTCAGGAGTATTGCTATGACAACATTCCAGAAAATAGTGGTGCTTTTTTTTTTTTTTTTTTATAAAGAGGAAGTCTTTGGGCTGGAGAGATGGCTTAGCGGTTAAGCGCTTGCCTGTGAAGCCTAAGGACCTCGGTTCGAGGCTCGGTTTCCCAGGTCCCACGTTAGCCAGATGCACAAGGGGGCGCACGCGTCTGGAGTTCGTTTGCAGTGGCTGGAGGCCCTGGCGCGCCCATTCTCTCTCTCCCTCTCCCTCTATCTGTCTTTCTCTCTGTGTCTGTTGCTCTCAAATAAATAAATTAAAAAAAAATGAAAAAAAAAAAAAAAAAAGAAGTCTTGAGTGAAGAACCTGTTCTGAAGTGGTATGAAGATGCACATGCTGCAAAGGGGAAAAGTGTCTTCCTTGAGCGAATGAAATTTTTCAAGTTCGCAGAATGGCTCAAACATGCTGAAGAAGAAACTGAGTCAAGCTGGGCGTGGTGGCGCACGCCTTTAATCCCAGCACTCGGGAGGCAGAGGTAGGAGGATCGCCATGAGTTCAAGGCCACCCTGAGATGACAGAGTTAATTCCAGGTCAGCCTGGACCAGAGTGAGGAGTGAGACCCTACCTCATAAAACCAAAAAAAAAAAAAAAAGAAACTGAGTCAGAAGCAGAAGAAGGTGACTGAGTTTTGGAGTCACGTCCTCAGTACAGCAAACGGGGTTGTAGATAAAATGTCATATCTCACATGTCCTGGCTCTTACATCTTCCTACCTCCCTATATCAAGCATGATGTAAGGGCTTTCATGGCAAATTTTATTTTAACTTTCTCTCTTTCTTTCTTCTTTCTTTCTCTCTCTCTCTCTCTTTCTTTCTTTCTTTGAGAGCGACAGACACAGAGAGACAGATAGAGGGAGAGAGAGAGAATGGGCGCGCCAGGGCTTCCAGCCTCTGCAAACGAGCTCCAGACGTGTGCGCCCCCTTGTGCATCTGGCTAACGTGGGTCCTGGGGAATCGAGCCTCGAACCGGGGTCCTTAGGCTTCACAGGCAAGCGCTTAACTGCTAAGCCATCTCTCCAGCCCTGAAACCATGTTTAAAGTAGCTACAGAAGATTTGAATCTAATGTTGCATTAGTTTTTTCAGTTATCTTCTACCTCCTGTATTTTCTACTGTAATAATATAATTTAAGGCCTTCCTCAATCCCTGGGTTTTCTATATATAAACAGTTTTCAAGATATGATTTGGTTAAAAATTATTTGTTATAAAAGTTCTGTTTGCAAATTAAACTGTAAAAGTATCCAGTCTCAAAAGGCAATGATTTGTGTGATAATTGGTATGTCCAGAGCCCTATTCACCAATGAAAATCTTACATAATGAATTCATAACATGAATCCAGAGTATCTGGAACATTTGCCTATGTGTTGACATTATCTTGCATTTTGAATCCCAGATGTATGTAACTTCAGTTGTTTGCTCGCTGTCCTGGAGAACAAAGGAAGCAGAGGAGCTTTTATGTTCAGTTTGTATCTTTCCAGGTGAAACAAACAGACATTTCCACACAAGCATTTTATACTCAGAACACATAGATTGATAAGAAAGGACTTCTTGAGTGTGAGTACAGGAAATCCCATCAAAATTTGTGGAAATGTTGGGGCGATCAGGATGCTCTAATGGGTCTAAGGATGCCATTTCCTATTGTAACGAAAAAGGGCAGTGATAGCTGTCCCCATTTGGTTGTCCTTGACTGGCTTCATTCTTTCAACCTCCAGTAGTGACTCAAGCGCCTGCCTATAAACATACCTAGTTGCCATTTTTAATTGCCATGAGCCAAATATTTCTTTTAGATGATTAATCCATTTATTTTAACAGCTGCCTTTTAATTTTCATCTTGTTGCTATCTATCTGTATGTAGGAAAGTAGGGAAAAAAAATGCAGCCACATTTTCAGGTGGAAAGGCTTATCTTGAGGGTTTTTTAATTGGGAAAAGAAAATAGCCTAGAATAATGTCACCAGAGACTGAAGGGAAATTACCCCATTTGAAGGTGCCATTCTTAAGAGTTTGGTATTTAAAAGTTCACCTTGAGAAAATAACATGTAATACAGTTTGAAATAAAGGCATAATAACCTTAGCATTATAACTGAAAAACATTGTTAAATGGGGTGAATTTGTTGAATGAATGATGATAAAGGTTTATGCACAGGCAAAATGTACTGACTAGATATCTGTGTAGTGATCTACTTTTACTTTCTAATTTGTAGTCCTTAAAAGACTTAAAAAAAAAAATAAAGTCCATCCTTATACTTAAACAAAAATTAAAAAAAAAAAGTAAAATAAAAAACGGGGGGTGGAGAGATGGCTTAGTGGTTAAGGCATTGCCTGTGACGTTTAAGGACCTAGGTTTGATTGCTCAGTACCCACATAAACCAGATGCATAGGGTGGTACATGCATCTGGTATTTGTTTGCAGTGGCTAGAGGCCCTGGCGTGTCCATTCTCTCTTTTGCTTTATCTCTCTTTCTAAAAAAAAAAAAAACAACAACCTCTAGCTAGAATCAAGGCTGGAGGGATGGCTTAGTGGCTGAGGCACTTGCCTGTGAAGCCTAAGGACCCAGGTTCGATTCCCCAGGACCCACAGAAGCCAGCTGTACACCATGGCACGTGTGTCTGGGGTTTGTTGGCAGTGGCCAGAGGCCCTGGGCCCATTCTCTTGCTCCTTCTCTAATAAATAAAAGTAAAATAAGAAAGAAAGAAAAATAAGTCTAGAGCCAAAGTAGTAAGACATAAAACATATAACATTTATTTAGGCAAAAAAGAAAAAATCCAAACCATCTATACACATATGAATACTTAAGTGATGTTCTGTTTGAATACACAGCATGATTCATGTACAGGACGTTCCCACTGAGCAGTGCCTTCCGCCCAGATCATCAAGTCTTTGCTATATATACATATTACATTTTCCAACCGTTTTTTTTTTTCACCCCTCAAAGAAGATAAAAACATTATCGCAATTCAAGTAAAAGACACTTTTTGTTGCCTTCACAAGCCAGTGAGGATTTGACAAGAGGAATCAGCCTACGAAAGTCAAGGGATTTATTTAATTCATTCATTTGTTTATTTATTGCATGTGGTGTGTGTGTGTGCGCATGTGGAATTTTTTTTTGGGGGGGGGAGCCCAGGGTCTTTCTATACATAGCCCAGGCTGACCTTGAATTTAAGGTTCTCCTGCCTCTTAGCCTCCTGAGTCCTGGGATTAAAAGCCAATATTAAAATAAATAAATAAAATAAAAGTCAATCATTTCTTTTCTTTTCCTTTTTCTTTTTCTTTTTGGGTTTTCAAGGTAGTGTCTTGCTGTAAGCCCAGGCTGACCATGAATTCACTATATAGTCTCAGGGTGGCCTTGAACTCACATTGATCCTATTATCTCACTCAACCTCCTGAGCTGCGATTAAAGGTGCATGCCATCACACCTAGCTAAAGTCTGTGATTTTTTTTTCCCCTTCTCTCTCTCTCTCTCTCTCTTTTTTTTTTTTTTTTTTTTTGAGGAAGGGTCTTACTCTAGCCCAGCCTCAGGGTGACCTGGGACTCAGGGTGATCCTCCTGCCTCTGCTTCCCAAGTGCTGGGATTAAAGGCATGTGCCACCACACCCAGCTAAGTCTATGATTTTTTTTTAAATTTTATTGTTGCAGATTATCTGAGAGTACAAATCTTGATATAACATTATCGTGTTTTTAGAGAAAAATGCTCTAAAAATCTTTTTTATGAAAATGTCTCAGCTTTAATCCCAGCACATTCGAGGTTAGTTTAGGACTACAGAGTGAGTTCTAGGTCAGCCTACGCCTACCTTGAAAAAAAAAAAAAGAACCTAATTTGAAGTTTTTTGTACAGAAAGCCCAAAGTCAAGCATAGCCTACTAGTGAACTTGATTTATGGTTTACCACAAAACAACTTGGTAAGTTTGTTTTGAAAACAGAATTTGGGAGTCATGGTGGGGTATGCCCATTACTCAAATGCTGAGGCAGGAGAATTGTGAGCTTAAGGCCAGCCTGGACTACAGAATGAGTTCTAGGAAAGCCTGGGCTACAGTGAGAACCTGCTTCAGACAACCAAAAAACAATTTCTTAATGGGTCTGGAGAGCTGGCTTAGCAGTTAAGGCTTGCCTGCAAAGCCTGATGAGCAGGGTTCAATTCCCCAGTACCCATGTAAAGCCAGATGCACAAAGTGGTACATGAATCTAAAGTTTGTTTGCAGGGGCTAGAAGCCCTGGCATGCTCATTCTCTCTTTCTCTTTGCAAATAAATAAATAAAAAATATTTTTAAGACAGTAATTTTTGGGATAGGATCTTAGGTTGTCCAGGCTTGTCTTGAACTTAGGCTTCACGGCCTTAGGTGAGCTTCCTGTCTCAGCCTACAGATGTGCCTCACCACATCTGGCTGCAATATGTTTCCTTAGATGGTATATGTAGCCACGTTGGCCTTAAACTCAGGATCCTGAGACTACATAGTAAATATCAGATCAGCGTGATCCCCTACCTTGAACACAAAATAAAACAAAACAAACAAACAACAAAAAAAGAAATAAACCAGGTGTGGCAATGGCACACACCTTTAGTCCCAGCGCTCAGGAGACAGAGGTAGAAGGATTGCCATGAGTTCGAGGCCACCCTGAGACTACATAAATTAATTCCAGGTCAGCCTGGGCTAAAGTGAGACCCTGCCTTGGGGGAAGAAAAGAAAAAAAAAAAAAGAAACACCCTGCATTGGCTTTTTTGCATAACTTATCCTGAAGTCCTCAGTCAACGCAGTGTCTCGGTTTAAGATTTGGAAACCAAGGAATGCGTTACACATTACCATGGCGTGCACAGGGCAAATGCAAAGTCCATGAAACATTAAGCCCTCACTCAAAACCCAAGCAGCCACATTCTCTCTCATACTTACTCTCCTGATTAGACATAGGTCAGCTCTGCATCACTTCTCTAAGGAACACCTCGTGAGTTAAACAGTGAGAATTAGAAATGTCTCAACACGCGGCCAATGTCCAGTTAAGTGCAGAAAACCATCTCAAACTGCCGAAAAGCTCTAAGTATTAGCTGACAGTGCGGTACGGCCCGCAACCTGTCCCTCGGCTCGATAATACTGCTTCTGTCACAACCGCCAAGCAATGTAAACGTATATACCATGGCAGGGAAGGATGAGGAGTGTGTCACCATGGACAAGTCAGTCTACCTCTCCACAACCTTGGGGACTGCAGGGAGAAGGGATGCATTTTAAAACACCACATTGGGGCTGGAGAGAAGGCTTGGCAATGAGGGTGCTTGCCTGCAAAGCCAAAGGACCCATGTCCGACTCTCCAGATCCCATGTAAGCCAGATGCACAAAGGTGAGGCACGCGCAAGGTCGCACGTGCCCACTAGGTGGCGCAAGCGTCTGGAGTTCCATGGCCGTGGCTGAATCTCTATCTCTAAAATTTAAAAAAAAACAAACACTAAATCAAGGCTGGAGAGATGGCTCAGAGGTTAAAGGCGCCAAGCCTGACAGCCTGGGTTTGATTTTCCAGTACCCACATAAAGCCAGATGCACAAAGTGGCATGTGTCACGTGCAGTGGCGGGAGGCTTTGGCACAGCCATAATCACCCCTTCTCTCTGTCTGTGTGAGTGTGTTGGCCTCTTTCTCTGTCTCCAAAAAAAAAAAAATAAATAAAAATTAAAAAAAATATTTTTAAAAATCCACTAAACCAGGCTGGAGAGATGGCTCAGCAATTAAGGCGCTTGCCTGCAAAGCCAAAGGAACTGGGTTGGATTCCCCAGGACCCACATAAGCCAGATGCACAAGGTGGTACATGCATCTGGAAGTCGTTTACAGTGGCTAGAGGCTCTGGAGAACCCATTCTCTCTCTCTCTCTCTCTCTCCCTCCCTCCCTGTCTCAAATAAATAAAAAAAAAAATATTTAAAATAAAACCACTAAGCTGAGCTGACTATGAAACCTCAGAAATCAGGAGGCAAAAATCTGAGGCCAGCCTGTATCTCAAAAACAAAAACAAAAACAGGGCTGGAGAGATGCCATAGTGGTTAAGGCTCTTGCCTGCGGTTCGATTCTCCAGGTCCCACATAAGCCAGAAGCACGGTGACGCAAACGTGCAATGTCGCACATGCCCCACAGGGGGCGCACGTGTCTGGAGTTCGTTCACAACTGCTGAAGGCCCTGGTGCGCCCATTCTCTCTCTCTTTCAAAATAAATAATAATAAGTTAAACAAAAACAAAAACAGATGGTGTGGTGATGCACAGGAAAAATCCTAGCACTTTAAAGGCAGCGGTTAGAAGACTAATAGTTCCAGGTCATGATCAGCTACATAGTGACCTTAAGGCCAGCCTGCTCTATATAAGACTTCATCACAAAACAAAACAACAACAAAAAAAAGGTAAGCCAAATTTATTGTTCATCCATTTTCCCCAATTTGGCATATCCAATGTTTGTGATCAAAGGGAAAATATGATCAAAGACAGATCAATGCTACCTAGATACACAGCATGATTAGAAATAGCCATGAGTAGAATAGCCAATTTAGCCAGGCCTGGTAATGTACACCTTTAATCCCAGCACTCGGGAGGCACAGGTAGGAAGATTTCCTTGAGCTCGAGGCCACCCTGAGATGACATAGTGAATTCCAGGTCAGCCTACGCTAGAGTGAGACCCTACCTCAAAAAAACAAACAACAAAGAAATAGCCAATTTGTGGGTATTAGAGCCAGCTTCCCAGTGTTTGGCACACTCTCCTGTTGCTATTGTCCACCTGATCTCGGCCAGGGGTGATGTCCACCCTCTGCTCATGCCATCATTTTCCCCTGCCATCATGGAGCTTCCCCTTGAGTCTGTAAGCCAAGATAAATTCCCCCACCCCTACAAAAATAAATAGCCAAATTGAAACCCCACCTGGAAAAAAAAAAAAAGACAAAAAACAAAAACAAACAAGCTGGGCGTGGTGGTGCGCGCCTTTAATCCCAGCACTTAGGAGGCAGAGGTATAGGAATATTGCCATGAGTTTGAGGCCACCCTGAGACTACTGAGTTTGAGTGAAATCTTACCTGGGAAAAAAAAAAAAACAGCAGCAACAACAAAAAATAGCCAAATTAAGCCAGGTATGGTGGTATCCTAGCACCTAGGAGGCAGAGGTAGAAGAACCACTGTTACCTGTGAGGCCACCCTGAGACTACATACTGAATTCCAAGTCAGCACGGGTAGAGCAAGAACCTACCCCGAAAATCCAAAAAAGAAAAAAAATAAAGCCAAATTGGGGCTGAAGAGATAG
This sequence comes from Jaculus jaculus, assembly GCF_020740685.1. NCBI lineage: Eukaryota > Metazoa > Chordata > Mammalia > Rodentia > Dipodidae > Jaculus > Jaculus jaculus. The sequence goes on along the minus strand of NC_059122.1, from coordinate 5,286,633 downwards.
CTTAGTGGTTAAGGAGCATGCTTGCAAAGCCTAAAGACCCAGGTTCGATTCCCCAGGAACCACGTTAGCCAGATGCGCATGGTGAAGCATGGGTCTAGAGTTCGTCTGCAGTGGCTGGAGTGCCCATTTCTTCTCTCTATTTCTATCTGCCTCTTTCTCTGTCTCTCTCAAATAAATAAATAGTTTTAAAAAAAAAGAAGAAAAATTAAAATCAAAAGTGACTAGGAATGAAACGGGTCAACAAAAGAACACACCGTGTGAGAAACTCCCTAAAGTGGTCTTCGGGGACAGATGGTTGAGACACGAATCTTTTCTGTAACGAAAAGATAAAATGGGCTGGAAAGATGGCTTAGCAGTTCAGGCAATCGCCTATAAAACCTAAGGACCCAGGTTCAGTTCCCCAGGACCCAAGTAAGCCAGATGCACAAGGTGGTGCATGTGTCTCTCAAATAAATAAATTAAAAATCTTCAAGTAAGATGGGTAGATACTATACCGTTGGCTAGAAGGTAAGTTAACTCCATATCACTACTTGATTTTTTATTTTTTATAATTGAAAAGAAAAAAAAAATTTTAATTGGATTGAACTCTGAGACTCAAGGAGAGTAGCCACCAACTCCAGCACTGAGCTTAGCTACACCCTTGGTTTTGTCAAGGTAGGGTCTCACTCTGAACTCACTTTGTGGTCTCAGGGTGGCCTTGAACTCACAGTGATCCTCCTACCTCTGCCTCCCCAGTGCTGGGATTAAGGGGGCGGGGCCACTACCAAACCCAACTGAGAAAAACAACTTCTTAAAGCATAAAAACTATGACAAAACTAACTTGATGCCTTTGTTTTCTGTTTTCTTAGTTCAATGACACCAGCATCTATCAATATAATTACAAAGGGTAATTATTTTCCTTATTTGGGGGGGGGGGATTGAACCCAGGGTCTTGTGCATCCACTTACTTTTAATAGACGCGATCTTTGTGGCTGCTGCTGGACTGATCGAATGGTATTTAACAGCATCTGAGCACACTAGTACTCTGAGCCACAAGTCAGGCAGTCCTGGTCTAAACTATGCTTAGAAGAGCTCCCCTAAGCCACGGAAAGGTAGCCTTGGAAGCATCACCTGCAAAACATTTGGGTCTACAATTAACAAAAAAGAGGCCTCAGAGATTCGACTGTAGCCAGTTGTGCCTCCTAACCTCAACTATATTTTAGCCAAATTCTAGTCCTCACAGATCTGTGCCTTGATGACAAACACAGTTTTAAGGATCATTGCCCACCCTCCCCCCCCCCAAGGGCTGGGGAGATGGCTGAGCGGTTAAGGCGCTTGCCCGCGAAGCCTAAGGACCCATGATTGAGTCTCCAGATCCCATGTAAGCCAGACACACAAAGGCGAGGCAAGCGCAAGGTCGCACGTGCCCACCAGGTGGCGCAAGCATCTGGAGTTCGATGGCAGTGGCTGAGGCCCTGGTGTGCCAATTCTCCCTCTCTCTAAAATCAAAAATACAAGAGGATCACCCTGAGTTGAGCATAGTGATGCATGTCTATAATCCCAGCACTCAAGAGATTGAGTGAGGCAGAATAATGGGTTTTATATTTTATTTTACTTTTTTTTTTTTTTTCCCCGGGCAGGGTCTCACTGTAGCTTACAAGAGAGCTCTAGACTGACCTGGAACTTGGTGATCCTCCTACCTTGATGAGCGCTCCCACACCGAGTGGTCAGAATTCTCAGACAGGTTTCCCTTCGGTACACTCGACACACGTAGAATGGGCAACAATGCTAATAACTTTCGTAAAACGTCCATCCTACTTTATCTGAATTTTGTCTCAGACATGAAAATTGAGAAAGAAAAGGCAACAAGACTAAACAAAAGTTTGAAGTCATTTTCCTTCTGGAATAAACTTAATCTGTGAAACTTCATCTCTCTCTCTCTCTCTCTCTCTCTCTCTCTTTTCTTTTTTTTTTTTTTTGCTGCTGTTCTCTGAGTTACATCTATGTAGCCATGGCTGGACTCAAATTTGCAAAAATTCTGCCTCAGCCTCCCCAGTGCTGGGGTTATGGGTGCGAAGCAACAGGTCAAGTGAACATTCATTGTATACTTGTAAAAAATGCTGTAAGCGGATTAAATCGGAATTGGACCATAATTTAATACTGCTTTTAATCATCCCATAAATGTGTTTTCTTTAACGAGTTTTCATGCCTATGAAGGAAATCCAAAAATTCAAGTCTAATTATTTTGACAGTGCTAAGAAATTTGTCAGAAGTGTTACTAGCATACTAATAAACCAGTTCCTTGTCTCCTTTACGTTTTTAGTCCCCCCCCCTTTTTTGTTCATTTTTATTTATTTATTTGACAGTGACACAGAGAGAGAGAGAGACAGAGAGAGAATGGGTGCGCCAGGGCCTCCAGCCACTGCAGACGAACTCCAGACGCGGGCGCCCCCTTGTGCATCCGGCTAACGTGGGTCCTGGGGAATCGAGCCTTGAACTGGGGTCCTTAGGCTTCACAGGCAAGCGCTTAACTGCTAAGTCATCTCTCCAGCCCTCCCCCTCTCTTTCTGAATGGAGCCCAGGCTGACTTTAAACTCATCATCCTCTTGCCCACATTTCCCAAGTGCTGGCATTACAAGTGTGTTGCCACCACACCCAGCTTAAACTAGCTCCTTTCTGAATTAAACTACTTCTGAGTCATTTAAAATCTCTATTGGCAACATCTTAACTCATATATGGAGAACATGTGGTCATCTGACATTGTAGATTAACCTTACTTGCAAAATGACATTTGTTTGGCCATGGAGCCCAAGCTGGCCTTGAACTCCTGCTTCTCTGATCTTAGTGCTGTCGGATTGAATGTGTGTGCCAAAGACAAATTTTGTTTTTGTGCACAAATTTTTGTGCAGTGCAGTCCTGCCTTGAACTTGTAGCAATCCTCCAGCCTCAGCCTCAAGCACTTGTTTACGTGTAAACAAATGACTTGCTGTCTCCCAAGTGCACCTGCCAATATAAGGAAAACTGATTCTTCACTATCTTTTTTTTAAATTCGGTTGTGCTTTTTTCTAGGTAGTGCCTCGCTCTAGCCCAGGACAACCTGGTGGCCTCGAACTCACGGAGATCCTCCTGCCTCCCAAGTACTGGGATTAAAGGCGCTGTGCCATAACGCCCGGCTTTGATTCTTTACTCTTTTGTATCATGTTTCTTAAAGGAACTGCAGATATTTGGAACAATAATCTACTGAGAATATTTTTCCGTGACTGGAGAGATGGCTCAGCTTGCTTACAAAGCCTGCTGGCCTGGGTTTAGCCTGCCTGGTCCCCGCATAATGACAGATGCACAAATAGGGCAATTGTATCTGGAGGTGGGTTTGCCCTGGCCGTGACATTTCCCGCTCTTTCATTCTCTTTCTCTGCTTGCAAATAAATAAATAATAAAATATTAAAAAAAAAAAAACTCTTTTCCCTAAACCCACTCAACTAGATTACATTTTAAAAAGTCACTATAGTCTTAATTCTTTGCGGTTTTTGGCAGTGACAGGTGAACTACTTTTTCTAACACGGACACACAGTGAAGATACACACTATTTTTTTTTCTGGTTTTTTTTTTTTTTTTTGAGACAAGATTGTGCTCTGTAGGCCAGGCTGGCCGGGGAACTCAATATGTAGCCAAGCTGGCCTCAAACTCATGGTAATCCTCCTGTCTCAGCCTCCTGAGCACTGGGTTTACAGCATGAGCCGCTATACCCAGCAGATAACACATATATCAACAGACGGAAATTTAACATCTTTTTCTGTTTTTAGTGCTGAAGTCTGAACCCAGGGCCTCACAAATACTTAAGTCACTGAGCTACAACCTAGCCCAAAGTTAACTTTTCATGCCAAAACTTGCTGATGCATTTCAACTAAAGCAGGCAACACCGTGGACGGTATCTATTCCACTGAACGAAATCGTCTGGTGATAAAGGGAAAAGAAGAGCCAGTGGTAACCGAAGGCATGGTTTGTTCTTTTAAATTCACATTTGTACAATTATAGGACGGGTAGAGAATTAGGGAGGCTGTAGTAACAGTCCGCGGTTGCGATGGAAAACTATACACCACGGAAGCAGCTTGCAGGTCTTTAAGTTCTGTTCCCCTAAATCGTCTGTCTTCCAGTGCACCATCTTCCCATTAGGGCGCTTTATAGAGAAGCGGGGTCAAATTCACAACTCGCAATCAACAGCTCATCTGAGGCTGCAGATCAATGGGAAGGGGCGGGGGTAGGGGTGGTGGGGGGGACTCTCGGATACCAGAGGAGTCTGGCCTTGAAGGTTCGTTATCAAAGTTATCATAAAATTGTAGAGTGTCAAGTACAGGTGGAGTTGCAAAACACTGAAAGATGTGGGAAATTTCCTAAAAGGCAATAAATGAAGGAGAGACCTTTCTTGCCTTATTTAAAAAAAAAAAAAAAAAAAAAAAAAAAAGAATAAAAATCAAAATCACAAGACAATTAAAGAGACTGTTCACATGGGCAGTACTGTAGAGATCAAGCCGCACCTGATCATATGACTCTTTACCATAGGAAGCCCCCCGCCCACCCCCACCCCACAAAACAAAACGCCGCAGAACGTTAAGATAGCCCCGGACGGACAAATCGACCACAGAGGAGATTTCTGTTCACTCATCCCATCACCCGTGGCTATCAGTTGAGTCTGGCCTGGGCGTGCTTTGTGCAGGGAGGCGGCCTCCCATGGCGCACGATGTGTTTTTCTAGACTGTCCAGGATGGCCACGGCAATCTGCTGCACGTGGGGGTCGGTCTGCTGGTGCTCCTTGATGTTGTAGAGGTGCTGAAGCCCCCCTTCCTCGATCAGCATGCTGCAGTACCGTGACGCTGAAAGAGACCAGGAGAGAGACGCTCTTAGGGGAGGCAGGGGTGCAGCCGGGCGTGGGGGCGCACACCTTTCATCCCAGCACTCGGGAAGCAGAGGGAGGAGGATCAGTGTGAGTTCGAGGCCACCCTGAGACTCCGTAGTGAATTCCAGGTCAGCCTGGGCCAGAGTGAGACCCTACCTCAATCCCTCCCCTTCCAAATAAGACCCTTGTGGTCTTGATTTCTTTTACTTTCTTGTCCACATAGCCAGCTGTATTTGTTTACCAGTTATATATTATTTCCATATGGGCCTTGTACTATAGACGTAATATCATTATAGTGGCATTTATCAAGTAGTATCATGTCACTTGCTGGTCAGTATGAAAACAGGTAAAAACGTTAATCTGCAAAGCTTTGAAGAATTCCTCCTTTCGTGAGACCAATTGTAAGTATTTTGGTTTGTTTTTGTTTTTCGAGGTAGGGTCTCGCTCTAGCCCAGGCTGACCTGGAACTCACCATGGAGTCTCAGGGTGGCCTCGAACTCACGGAGATCCTCCTACCTCTGCCTCCCGAGTGCTGGGACTAAAGGCGTGCGCCACTGTACCTGGAAATCCTCAGGTTTTCTGAGAGCACATTTTCCATGTTTCTCTCTAGCCCCTGACTTCACTCTTTTTCTCATGGTGATCCTCCTACCTCTGCCCCCAAGGGCTGGGATTAAAGGTGTGTGCCACCACGCCTGGCTGCGATTTAATTTTTAGACAAACCCACAGCTCTAGTTTTGACACATACGATTCTTACTGCAGACATGTTGCATGGCCCAAACTGCCCACAGCTGGACTCCGGGGGTTGTAAAACAGCCAAGTAGTGGGAAAAACGGATTGAAGGACCTAAATGTTCAAAAGAAAAGAAACAAATTTACATTTTATTCATAGCATCATTGTTTTAAGCAGTGACTCTTTTCTTATTGACAACTTCCATAATTACAGACAATAAATGATAATTCCCTCCATCCCCTGCCTTCCCCTTCACAAATCCACTCTCCATCATATCCCCTCCCCGTCTCAATTAGTCTCTTTTATTTTGATGTCATCATCTTTTCCTACTAAGCGGTGATTCTTTTTCTCTTTTTTTTTTTTTTTTTATTTCAGAGATAAAGAATGAGGCAGACAAAGACCAACAGTCTTACTTTATCTTACTACACTTCACAAAGGTTCTTAAATGTGAAGAGTTTACTTGGATTGCAGTAGCCCATTGGTTGTTCATATATTTAAATAAAATGGTCTACAAACTATTTTTCAAACAATAAAAAAAAAAAAAAAAAAAAAAAAAAGAATGAGGCAGAGAGAGAGAGAGAATGGACGTGCCAGGGCCTTCAGCCACTGCAGACGAACTCCAGATCCATGCGCCAACTTGTACCTCTGGCTCATGTGGATCCTGGAGAACTGAACTTAGGTCCTTTGGCTTTGCAGGCAAATGAGTTAACCACTAAGCCGTCTCTCCAGCCCTTTTGTTTGTTCGTTTGTATTGAGGTAGGGCCTCACTCTAGCTCTGGCTGACCTGGAATTCACTCTGTCGTCTCAGGGTGACCTCGAACTCACGGCGATCCTCCTACCTCTGCCTCGCAAGTGCTGGGATTAAAGGCAAGTGCCACCATGCCTGGCTCTAAGCAGTGATTCTTAAATCCCTCATTTAAGAAAATTCATGCTTTTTCTAGATTAATACAAATGAGCAATAGAACATCTTATTCTTATAGCTATTTTAGAAAAGTCCTGTTGAGACATGGCTTGGTACATAAAAGGGCTGGAGAAGATGGCTTAGCAGTTAAGGCCTTTGCCTGCAAAGCCAAAGGGCTCTGGTTCAATTCCCCAGGACCTATGTAAGCCAGATGCACAAGGTGATGCATGTGTCTGGAGTTCGTTTGCAGTGGCTGGAGACCCTGGCGCACTCATTCTCTCTCTCTTTCTAATAAGTAAATAAAATATATTTTTTAAGGTGATTAGAACAATGTAAAAAAAAAAGAAAAAAGTCTTTGTTTTGTTTTTGTTTATTCAAAGCAAGGTCATCACTCTAGACCCAACCAGACTGGCCAATTATTGAGGGGGGGGGGGGACTTAAAAGGCACACAAAGGGTATTATGGTGCATGCCTTTAATCCCAGCACTCAGGAGGCAGAGGTAGGAAGATCACTGTGAGTTCAAGGAACCCCTGAGACTACATAGTGAATTCCAAGTCAGCCCTGGCCAGAGACACTCTACCTTGAAAAAAAGGAATAAAAAAAGAAGGTGGCTCTGCAGACAGCAAGCAGTGTATTAAATGAGCTATAATGCCAGCCCTCAAGGCCGTATTTAAATTTCAAGAGACTAGAACAAATCCTTGGGACTTCAGTAAATGTAATAAAGGGAGGAATGATGAATAAATGATGGATGGCAGAAAATTAAGTTAAAATACTTTACCTCAAACAACAACAACAAAACACTTTTTTTTTACCCCAGGCTAGAGGGATGGCTTAGTGGTTAAGGTGTTTGCCTGAGAAGCCAAAGGACCTAGGTTCAATTCCCTGGGACCAACGTAAGCTAGATGCGCAAGGGGCACATGCCTCTGGAGTTCATTTGCAGTGGCTGGAGGCCCTGACGTGGCCATTCTCTCTCTGAATCTCTCTTCTGTCTTTTCTCTCTCTGCTTGCAAATAAATAAATAAAAATTTAAAAAAAAATACTCCCCCCGCCCCCAGGGATAAGGTCTTGCTTGGCCTGCATCCCAGGCTAGCCTTGAACTTGCATTCTTCCTGCTTTAGCCTTATCACGCTGGGGTTATAGGCATCTAGTATCAAAGCCAGAACTATGACAGAAAGTATGAAGGAAAGATGATACATCTCACAGGAGACCACTGAGGCAAGAAAAAATGACCAGCTCGCTGGTTTGCTGTGGACAATTATGAAGCGGGCGTGGTAGTGCATGCCTTTAATCCCAGCACTCAGGAGGCAGAGGTAGGAGGATCACTGTGAGTCTGAGGCCAGCCTGGGACCAGAGGGGCTAGAGCGAGACCCAACCTTAGGAAAAAAAAAAAAAAGAAATTTGTGTTAAAAATTACCTGTATGGGGCTGGAGAGATGGCTTAGCGGTTAAGCGCTTGCCTGTGAAGCCTAAGGACCCTGGCTCGAGGCTCAATTCCCCAGGACCCACGTTAGCCAGATGCACAAGGTGGTGTACGCATCTGAAGTTCGTTTACAGTGGCTGGAGGCCCTGGCGTGCCTATTCTCCCCTTCTCTCTCTCTCTCTGTCTCTCTGCCACTCTCAAATAAATAAAAATGAACAATTAAAAAAAAACAATTACCTGTATGCCACCATCTCACACTCTGGAGTTGGCCATTTCAAAATAGCTGAGTGCTGGAAGAAGAAAAAAAAAAAAGACAAAATGGAAGAGGTTACAATATTTATTTATGTTTTTATTATAAGCGCATTCTTCCGGGAAATGATCAAACGATGCTACCAAGTCATCAAGAAGGGAGTTCCTCTGGCTCCGGCTCAGCGTCCACGCTTGTTCGCCTCTGGATATGAGGTGGGCGATGATGCCGGCTGCGAAGTAGCTGACCTCCACCTCCACGCTGTGCAGGAGGCTGCTGATGTGGTCTATAAAGTCCTTCCACATGAGCTCCGAGTGCAGCTCTTGCACCTCGGCTATGTTATTCTGGGGGGAGGAAGAAAAGGAGTGGCAGAGCCGGGCGTGGGGGCGCACGCCTTTCGTTCCAGCGCTCGGGAGGCAAAGGTACGAGGATCGCCGTGAGTTCGAGGCCACCCTGAGACTACAGAGTGAATCCCAGGTCAGCCTGGGCTAGAGTGAGACCCTACCTCGACAAACCAAAAAAAAAGAAAGAAAGAAAAGGTGTGGGAGGCGAAGTGGCACGTATAGGAAATGGCCGAGAGAACAATTTCTCCATTTTGGACACTGGACACCAAGAGGCACCCGGTGGCCTTGGAGGGGAAGTACGCAAACAGGGCAGTTTTCTTTGTGGTACGCGCCCTGAGGCTCTGATGCACTGAGCGGGTGTCTTGCTCATAGGTCTGGGTGGACAAATACTAGAACCCTGCAACAGAGACTGAAGAGGGAAGAGCTCCAAAGAGAGTCAGAGAAGGACAGAAAGACAGTATGCATACATACATACATACACAGGGCTGGAGGGATGGCTTAGCGGTCAAGGCGCTTGCCTGCGAGGCCTGAGGACCCATGTTCGACTCTCCAGATCCCGCTTGAACCGGATGCACAGGCTGATCTCAAACTCACACGGGGATCCTCCTACCTTTGCCTCTGGAGTACTGGGATTAAGGGCATGCGGCACAATCACTGGCTAAATCTTAATTTTTTTTTGTTTTATGTTTATTTATTTATTTGAAAGTGACAGACAGACAAAGAGGCAGAGAGAGAGAGAGAGAGAGAGAGAGAGAGAGAATGGGCGCACCAGGGCTTCCAGCCAGTGCAAACGAACTCCAGACGCGTGCGCCCCCTTGTGCATCTGGCTAACGTGGGTCCTGGGGAATCAAGCCTCGAACCGAGGTCCATAGGCTTCACAGGCAAGCGCTTAACCGCTAAGCCATCTCTCCAGCCCTTAATTTTTTTTTTAAAGTATTTTCCAATGTCATTGTCTGTACACAAATAACATGGCAGCAACTTTCAATGTATGCCCTCATAAGAACTTGGAATTTTGCAGGGAATATTTGGTAACTTACCAAAAGTCCTAGAACTTTCTGTTGAATGGATGACTCAGTGGGGAAAGACTGTAAGAAAGAAAGAAGGAGAAACCTGTCACTGTCTGAAGAATCCAAACACCGGTAACTCCATGCCTAAGGACATCCGTGTCTGGATGTACGTGAGACACCCATCCTGACCTCGAGCACCCTCATGAAGAGCTCCAGCCCTTGGTTTTCAATAAAGTGCCTGCAGGTCGTGGGGGATTCGTCCGTGAGATTCCAGAGGGCGCTCAGGGTAAACTTCAGCGTGGTGTCCACCGAGTTCTGGTTGGTTTTCTGCTTCACTATTTGAAGGAGTTGCTGAAGGGAAGGAGCCGGAATGAAGGTTTCGTTATGGAGCTGTTTTCACGTAAGAGTCCTACAAAAAAAATCTCAGGTCCAGGGGGGACTAGCCTCATAGCTCAAAGCAGTTTCTGTACAGGTCGTTTTCTTTCTTTGTTTATTTTGAGGCAAGCGCAACAGACTGGACCCCCCCTTTTTCTTTAATGAGAGAGAGAATGGGCACACCAGAGCCTCCAGCCACTGCAATCGTGCTCCAGAGGTAGGAGCCACCTTGCACGCACGTATGGCTTTACACTTGTGTCACTGTGCGCATCTGGCCTATGTGGAATCTGGGGAGTTGAACCTGGGTCCTTCAGCTTCACAAGCAAGTGCCTTAACCACTAAGCCATCTCTTCCACCTTATTTTTTGTGGGGAGGTTTCGAAACAGGGTCTCACTCTAGCCCAGACTGGCTTGGAATTCACGATGTAGTCTCAAGCTGGCCTTGAACTCACAGCGATCCTACCTCTGCCTCCCGTGTGCTGGGAATAAAGGCGTGCTACACCATGCCTAGATTTTATTCTTTCTCTTCTTCCCTTCCTTTTTTCTTTTGTTCTTTCTTTCTTTCCTTTCTTTGAGATTTGAACATGAGTTCTTAGGCTTCACAGGCAAGTGCCTTAAACACTAAACCATCTCTCCTGCCCCCCCCCTTTTGTATAAACATCTTATTTATTTGACAGAGAGGGAAAGAGGCAGAGATATACTTGTATGTGTATGTATGTATGAATATATATATTAGAGAGAGAGAAAGATGGGGGGGAAGGGAGGGGGAGGGAGAGAAAGAGAAAGAATGGGTGTACCAAGGCCTCTAGCCATTGCAAATGAACTCCAGACACATGTGCCACCTCATGCATCTGGCTTACATGGGTATTGAAGAATCGAACCTGGGTCCTTAGGCTTTGCAGGTAAGCACCTTAGCCACTACGCAATCTATCCAGCCCACACAACTCTTTCTTTAAAATTTGTATTTTATTTTGATCTTAAAACTCTTAAGCACCTAACCTCTCAAGTGCTGGGATTAAAGCATGCAGTAATACAATACCACACTCAGTTTCTGTGGTATCTGGGTTGTGGTAGTTTGAATGTATGTTTTTTTCTTTTTGGTTTTTCAAGGTGAGATTTCACTGTAGCCCAGGCTGACCTGGAATTCACTCTGTAGTCTCAGGGTGGCCTTGAACTCATGATGATCCTCCTACCTCTGCCTCCCAAGCGTTGGGATTAAAGGCATGTGCCACCATGCCCAGCAGATTCAAGTATTTCATTAAAACTTGTAACTTGGGGCTGAAGAGATGGCTTAGCAGTCAAGGTGCTTACCTGTGAAGCCTGAGGAACAAGGTTCAATTACCCCAGAACCCATGTAAGCTAGATACACAAGGTGGTGTAAGTGTTTGACCCTGATATAGCTTCCATTTTCTTTCTTTAATTTAATTATTATTTTTTTATTATACCTTTTATTGCTTAAGCAAACTGTCAACACAGACAAACACAAAAAGCCTAATCACTAAGTAGAATGCTCAAGGGGCCACTTCATGAAATTATGAACAGAACTGAAACATTTACCAACAACATACCGAAACAAGGTTATTGATATCTTCTAAACATTAAGAGACAATGCTTCAAACCCTAGAACTGAAGAACTGTCTCTCTGCTTCTTTCTCTCTCCTAATCCTCCTGCCTCTGCCTCTTCAGCAATTTCCTACCAGTGGGCACCACCACAACTGGTTCTTTCTCTCTCAAAATAAAATAAATAAATAAAATTAAAAAAAAAACAAACTTGTACCTTGGGCAAAGCATTGTGACACAAGTCTTTAATCCCAGCACTCAGAGGAGGCAGAGGTTGGTGGACCACCATGAGTTCAAGGGCAACCTGAGACTGCATAGTGAATTCCAGGTCAGCCTGGGCTGCAGCAAGCCCCTACCTCGAAATCTGCGCCCGCCCCCTCCCCAAAAAGTCAACCTTGCAACTTGAGTTTCCAACTGCCTGGCTGAAGGATGTGTCACTGGAGGCTGACCTTGGTGTCCAGCCCTAAGTACTGACTTGGAGCAGATCTGATTTTCAGCCCGAAGGCATGCGGGGCAGTCTGAGCTCTGGCGGACCTCTGCTTCTAGCTGCCCCTTGGTCCTTGCTGTGGTTTTTTTTAGTATTTTATTTTCCTTTTATTTACTTGAGAGAGAGCAAGAAAGAGAGAGAGAATGAGAAAACAGACATCAGGTGCATGCCCCTGGAGAATTGAACCTGGGTCCTTAGGATTTGCAGGCAAGTTCCTTAACCGCTAAGCCATTTCACCAGCGTAATTTTGGGCTGAAGGACCCAGGTTCGACTCCCCAGGACCTATGTGAGCCAGCTGCACAAGGTGGTGCCTGTGTCTTGAGTTGGTTTGCAGTAGCTGGAGGCCCTGGCGCACCCATTCTGTCTATCTCTTTCTGTCTCTCAAATAAATAAACTATTTAATTAAAAAATTGTATTCACTTAGGAGCATTCAGAATGTCAACAGAACAGCTGCTTTTTTTTTGTTGTTTGTTTTGCAATTAGAGTGATATTCAGTTAACAGGACAACAATTGTTTCATATAACCTGCATCAGAGACAAATTTATATGGAAAAAAAACTAGATTCCACATATATAACTAATTAGTGCTGTGAACTAACAAGAATTTGCTTTAGAATTCCACACTGCTTTACAATCCCCATACTGTACCAGGCAGGGTTAGTGGCTATTGAAAATGCCACCAGGGCAGGCTTATCTAAAGACACATTCAGTAATGTGTTAAGTACGCAAAAAAAAAAAAAAAAAAAAAAGATACTACATAGTTCAAAAACAAATTTTACACATTCTTACATTTCAATTATTTTGTTTGTTTGTTTTTCATGGTAGAGTCTCTCTCTCTCTACCTCTATCTCTCTCTCTCAAATAAATAAAAATATTTTTAAAAAGCTGGGTGTGATGGCGCACGTCTTTAATCACAGCACTCAGGAGGTGGAGGTTAGAATACCCTTGAGACTACAGAATGAATTCCAGGTCAGCCTCGGCTAGGGTGAGACTCTACCTTATAAAAACAATAAATAGGGCTGGAGAGATGGCTTAGCGGTTAAGCGCTTGCCTATGAAGCCTAAGGACCCTGGTTCAAGGCTCGGTTCCCCAGGACCCACATTAGCCAGATGCACATGGGGGCGCACGTGTCTGGAGTTCGTTTGCAGTGGCTGGAAGCCTTGGCACACCCATTCTCTCTACCACTCTCAAATAAATAAATAAACAAAAATGATCCTTGGTTTCCCACCAGGAATAGATGGTAAGACCCTATTGCTGAAGACTTCACATACTTGGGCTTCAAGGCCACAGAGAAATCTTGATGAAACTGAGCTGATAACCTCCCCCATGTAGACCAGGTGACAAAAAGCTGGAAGAAGCCATTCTACATGTAGTTCAATGGGAGAAAGAGATACCACCAGTGAAGATATTCAACAGTGGACATTGCAAGCCTTATAATTGGCCAGCCAGGCCAAATGAGCCAAAGGGTACAATAGTGGCACATCTGTCATGGTGGAAACCAACTGCCCTCCAACTGGACTGGAGGCCTGCTCCATGGGAGGGAATATATCCCTGATACTGAAAACTTAACACAGGGGTAGTCATGAGCCCTAGGGGTGTAACATCTGCTGATGTCTGAGAAATATATATACTATGCTTATCAAACTGCCCAGTAAGCACTTCTCTTAATATTTATACCCTTATATTAATGCTACTCTCACTTTGGGTAGAGAATCTTCTCTTTTCAGATGGCAGTGACCCTGGGATGACTCAGAAGGTATCATAGTGCTGGAAAGAAGAGACTGGAGTACTGAGTAACATCTCGATCACACCCTCCAAGGCTCAGGTTCTAATGCGGAAGAGGTGGCGGAAAGAATGTTAAGAGCCAAAGGAAGGATAGGACTCCTTACAACGTGTTCCCTCCAGACATAAAATGGCCTGGATATCCATGACCTCACAGTGCCTGACACTACCTACACAAGACCATCATAAGAGGAGGAAAAGATCAAGACATCAAAAGTAAAAGAGAGACTGATTGAGATGGGGAGGGGTATGATGGAGAATGGAGTTTCAAAGGGGTGAGTGGGAGGAGGGAGGGTATTACCATGGGGTATTTTTTATAATCATCTAAGTTGTTAAAAAAATTAAAATAAATAAATAAGTAAAAAGGTGATCTAGGGCTGGAGAGATGGCTTAGCGGTTAAGCGCTTGCCTGTGAAGCCTAAGGACCCTGGTTCGAGGCTCGGTTCCCCAGGTCCCACGTTAGCCAGATGCACAAGGGGGTGCACGCGTCTGGAGTTCGTTTGCAGAGGCTGGAAGCCCTGGCGCGCCCATTCTCTCTCTCTCCCTCTATCTGTCTTTCTCTCTGTGTCTGTCGCTCTCAAATAAATAAATTAATTTAAAAAAAAATGGTGATCTAATGGCTTGGGAGGAGGAATACGGAGCTTACCCTGACAATGAAGAGCTCGGCACCAAGCTGTGCTGTCTGCTCCGTGGAAAGCTGGAAGTGAGCATAAGACATTCATCGTTAAATGAGGCATGGTGGCACATGCCTTTATTCCAAGCACTCGGGAGGCAAAGGTAGGAGGATCGTCATGAGTTCAAGGCCACCCTGAGACAACAGAGTGAATTCCAGGTCAGCCTGGGCTACAGTGAAACCTTACCTTCAAAAACAAAATAAAAGAAATTCATCGTAGCCGATTGCTGGGCCCAACGAAAACATCTGGCATTCTTAGTATTTATAAGGCACCTTGAAGAGGCTGGCTGGCGCACAGACTGAGGGGAGGGGCGTAGGAATTGTAAACTTACGGCTTGCAGACAAACAACTGCCTACGGAAAACCGTTCAGCGAGCTGCAGAGATGGCTTGGCGGTTAAGGCGTTTGCCTGCCAAGCCAAAGGACCCCGGTTCGACTCCCCAGGACCCGCGTAAGCCAGATGCGCGGGGGGGGGGGGGGGGGGAGGGGGGGGCACATGTGTCTGGAGTTCGTCTGCGGTGCCTCTTTCTTTCAAATCAGATCAGTAAAATATATCTTAAAGAAGCAAAGAAAACCGTTCAGGAGGAGTCGGGTACCTTGGCGGCCAGGATGGAGATGATGGCAACGGCCATCCTTTGCATGTTTTGATCTTCGTGGTTGCAGAGCCACTGCATGACAAGCTTGGCTGCTTCGAACCTGGAAACAGAGGGTTTCCCGAGTTAATCGCGGCGGTCCGGGCACGCTCTCAGACATCCAGGTGCCGGGTGATGCTAAAACTGAAGGGTGTGGGGAGCAAAGGGCTATTTTTTCTTCATTGACAGAGAACAATTGCCCCTAACACTTTTTTATTTTAGAGAGAGAGGAGGAGAGTAAATTGGTGCTCCAGGGCCTCGGCTACTACAAGCAAACTCCAGAGGCTCGAAGCGCCACCTAGTGGGCGTGTGTGGCCTTGCGCTTGTCTCACCTTTGCGCGTCTGGCTAACGTAGGATCTGGAGGGTCGAACATGGGTCCTTAGGCTTCGCAGACAAGCGCCTTAAGAGCTGAGCTATATCTCCAGCCACCGTTAGTGTTTTGAAGAGAACACGCCTCCCATGTCTGTCGCAAGGATTTGGTCCCAGGGCCTTGTGCACAAGTAAGCTACATATCCAGCCTTTTCTTTTTTAAATATATTTTATTTATTTATTTGAAAGAGAGAGAGTGAGCAAGGGAAGCCACGCCAGGGCCCCTAGCCACTGCAAATGAACTCCAGACGTGTGCACCCCCCTGTGCATCTGGCTTATGTGGGTCCTGGGGAATTAAACAGGGGCTCTTTGGCTTTGCAGGCAAATGCCTTACCCCATTACACCATCTTCTCCAGCCTGATCTTGAACTTTTGATCAAAAAAAAAAAAAAAGAGTGTAAGCTCCAAAGTCCGTGATTTTCAACATTGACTGTTATCTTATTCCAGTCATTAGCCTGAGCTACCATGTTACTGAGACTGTGAGAGAAACTACTGCACTAAATTAACTAACACAGCAGCCAGCATGTGTTTCGTAGCTGGTTTTGGGAGACGGTTTCTCCAGGCTGGCCTAAAGATTACTATCAAGGACATGCCAACTTCAAACCCATGATCCTCCTGGCCCAGCCTCTCCTATTCCAGCACTGCCGGTATACAGGATCACGCTCAGCAAATTAAATGTGTCACGGGCACCTGGTTATCTTATCTCAAGTGTCATGGAGGAACATGGAGTCTTTAACGAGCATAGGTCTGAAACACTTATGACCTAGCCCAAGACAGTGTTTGCCACACCCTGGGCTGAAGATAATCTTCAGGAGAAAGTCTCTGATCTCTCCACTATTCAATGTTCATTGTTTTGTTTGGCTGAAACAAGTGTCTAGCTATGTAGGCATGGCTGGCTCTGAAGCCACTGGGTAGGTAGATCAGGCTGCCCTCACAAGCGGCAATCCTCCTGCCTCTGCCTCCCCAGTGCTGGGATTATAGGCCTGTGTCATATGTCTGGCCTAAGACCTGAAGATGTTAAGATTTTTAAAATAAAAGTAGCAACCTATATCAGATAGGTAGTTAACTTATTTTTTTTGCTGAACTGTAATCAAATATTAACTTCAAATAATAAACTAAACAACTTTCCTTCCTTCCTTCCTTTCTTTCTTTTGGTTTTTCAAGGTAGGGCCTCACAATAGCCCAGGCTGACCTCAGACTCACAGGGATCCTCCTACCTCTGCCTCCTGAGTGCTGGAATTAAAGGTGGGCGCCACCAAGCCTGGCACAACTCATTTCTTTTTTTTTTTTTTTTAAGTGAAGTCATCTTTTTTTTTTTTTTTAATTTTTTACTTATTTATTTGAGAGCAACAGACACAGAGAGAAAGACAGGTAGAGGGAGAGAGACAGAATGGGCGCGCCAGGGCTTCCAGCCTCTGCAAACGAACTCCAGATGCGTGCACCCCCTTGTGCATCTGGCTAACGTGGGACCTGGGGAACCGAGCCTCGAACCGGGGTCCTTAGGCTTCACAGGCAAGCACTTAACCGCTACGCCATCTCTCCAGCCCACAACTCATTTCTTAACTGTTAACAAATAACATTATACTCTGTTACTCAAAGAAAAGTAAAATAAGCCTTGGTGTGGTGGCGCATGCCTTTGATCTCAGCACTCAGGAGGCTCACCATGAGTTCAAGGCCACCCTGAGACTCCATAGTGAATTCCAAATCAGCCCTGAAAAGAAAAGAAAAATAAAAAAAATGGCTGCTTGAGAAATATACTTTTCCGAGCTGGGTGGGCATGGTGGTGCACGCCTTTAATTCCAGCACTCAGGAGGCAGAGGTAGGAGAATTGCTGTGAGTTTGGGGCTAGCCTGAGACGACATGGTGAATTCAGGGTCAGCCTGGGCTAGAGTGAGACCCTACTTTGAAACCCCCCCCAAATATATATATTTATATATATATATGGTGTACATTTTAAAATAGTTGTTTGCATGCACATGTATGTGGACAGGCCAGGACACCTTGCTATCATAAATGAACACTAGATGCTTGGACCACTTTTTGTGTGTGACTTAACATGAATGACATGGGAAATGAACCTGGGCTGGCATTTTTTTTTTTTTTGCAAGCAAGTACTTTTAACTGGCAAGTCATCATTCCAGCCTCATATGTAATTTTAATTTTTTGGTTTGTTTTTTTCAAGGCAGGGTCTCACTCTAGCCCAAGCTGATCTGGACTTCCAGGCTCGCCTTGAACTCATGGTCACTCTCCTACCTCAGCCTCCAAAATTCTGGGATTAAAGGTGTGTGATACCATGCCCGACTACAATAATTTTTTTTAAATATTTTATTTATATTTGAGAGAGAAAGAGGCAGACACAAAGAGAATGGTGCACCAGGGTCTTCAGCCACTGCAAACGAACACCACAAGCATGTGCCACCTTGTGCATCTGGCTAACGTGGGTATTGGGAATCGAACCTGGGTCTTTTAGCTTTGTAGGCAAACGCCTTAACCACTAAGCCATCCCTCCAGCCCTGATTTTTTTTTTTTTTTTTTTTTTTGGTTTTTCGAGGTAAGGTCTCACTCTAGCCCAGACTGACCTGGAATTCACTATGTAGTCTCAGGGTGGCCTCAAACTCATGGTAATCCTTCTACTTCTGCCTCCTGAGTGCTGAGATTAAAGGCATGTGCCACCACATCCAGCTTTAAATTTGTTTTTTTAAAGTTGGGTCTCACTGTAGCTCTGGCTGACCTGGACCTCACTGTATAGCTCAGGCTGGTCTTGAACTCATGGCAATCCTACTGCCTTGCCTTCTGAGTGCTGGGATTACCACATGAACTACCATGCCTGGCTTGCCAAAAACAATTTTTATTTATTTTAGACATTTAAAAAAAAAATTGTTTTTGTTTTTTGAGGTAGTATTTCACTCTACTACAGGCTGACCTAGAATTCACTACGTAGTCTCAGGGTGGCCTCAAACTCACAGTGATCCTCCTACCTCTGCCTCCTGATCTCTGAGATTAAAGATGTGCGCCACCACACCTGGCCATGTTCTTTTTAAAAATTATTTTCAAGCATTGAGAAAGAGGAAAAAAAACAACAACCAAAAACAGAGAGAGAGACACACACACACACACAGAGATTGGCCACACCAGGGCCTCCAGCAGCTGCAAACAAACTCCAAATACATGAGCCACCTTTGTATATCTGGTTTACATGGGTCCTGGGGAACTGATCCTGGGTCTTTAGGCTTCGTAGGCAAGTGCTTTAACCTCTAACCCATTTCTCCAGCCCATTTAATTTTAATTTTAATTTTTTGGCTTTTTTTTTTTTGAGGTAGGGTCTCACTCTAGCACAGGCTTACCTGGCACCTAGGCTGTCTTCCAAGGTGGCCTCAAACTTACTGTGATCCTCCTACTTCTGCCTCCTGAGTGCTGGGATTAAAGGTATGTGTCACCACGCCCAGATAACCAAAATAAATTTTATGCCAAGGGCTAAAAAAGCAAGGGCCAATTTGCTATTGTGAATGTCAAAGCAATAAATTTGGGAAAGTAGATTCAATATTCATTAAAAGCTAGTTTAGCCGGGCGAGGTGGCGCACACCTTTAATCTCAGCACTCGGGAGGCAGAGGTAGGAGGATCACTGTGAGTCTGAGGCCACCCTGAGACTACATAGTGAATTCCAAGTCAGCCTAAGCTAGAGTGAGACCCTACCTCAAAAAAAAAAAAAAAAAAAGGTTAGTTTATTTATTTCTTTATGGGGGGTAGGGAAAATATGGGAATGCCAGGGCCTCTAGCTGCAAAGGAATTTCAAATGCATACACCACCTTGTGCATCTGGATTGTGTGGGTACGGGGGAATCAATCATGGGTCCTTACGCTTTGCAGACAAGTGCCTTAACCACTAAGTCATCATTCCAGCCCAGATTCGGTACTCATTAAAGCAGCCCACAAGCCCATCTACTTAATCTTACACTAAAAATGTTCTAGCTGGTAAGAAATGATCCAAGATAGATTTCTAAGTTGTTTTGTTTAAAAAATATATTTTATTTATTTGAGAGACAGGCAGATAGAGAGAATGGGAGTGCCAGGGCCTCCAGCCACTGCAAACGAACTCCAGACGCATGCGCACCCTTGTGCATCTGGCTGTACGTAGGTCCTGGGGAATCGAACCTGGGTCCTTTGGCTTTGCTGGCAAGCATATTAATCACTAAGCCATGTCTCCATCCCTGGAGTTCTAAATGTTAAGTTTTAGAGCTATAACTTGCCTGTTAAATGGAACATCTTGAAGGATCCGGTCACTGCAGAGTGAAAGGAGGCAATTCTTCTGCAACTGACGAAAGGAAAGAAGAAAAAAATTTGAATAAAACTCTGAAATCATTTTTTTAAATCTTTTAGCCAGAAATAGTCTTTTTAAAAAGACTAATGAAACACCAGTTAGTATTCTTAAATCGTGAAACAATATAAAATCTTTTTTCTGTTTTGTTTTTTGTTTTTCAAGGTAGGGACTCACTCTAGCCCTGGCTGACTTGGAACTCACTTGGTAGTCTCAGACTGGCCTTCGAACTCAAAGCGATCCTCCTACCTCGGACTCAGGAGTGCTGGGATTAAAGACATGTGCCACCACGCCCGGTGGGAAACCCTCTTACTTAACACTTTGTTCAGGGTCATCAGTCTGGAATCTAATATAATTCCCTCTTTTTTGTTTTGGTTTTTTAAATAATTTTTTTGTTTTATTTATTTATTTGAAAGTGACAGACAGAGAGAGTAAGCAGCCGATAGAGAGAAAGAGAGAAAGAATGGGTATACCAGGGCCTCCAGCCACTGCAAACGAACTCCAGATGCATGCGGCCCCTTGTGCATCTGGCTAACGTGGGTCCTGGGGAATCGAGCCTCGAACCGGGGTCCTTAGGCTTCATAGGCAAGCGCTTAACAGCTAAGCCATCTCTCCAGCCCTTGGTTTGGTTTTTTGAGGTAGGGACTCACTCTAGCCCAGGCTGACCAGGAATTCACCATGTAGTCTCAGGGTGGCCTCGAACTCACAGGAATCCTCCCACCTCTGCCTGCTGCATGCTGGGATTAAAGGCGTGCACCACTATACCAGGCTAAATTCCCTTTTTATACCATTTCTTGCCTCGCATTTTTATTCTCATTTTTGAGGGTGGGAAGTGGGGGTTGTTAGAGTCTCGCTCTAGCCACAGCTGACCTGGGCTCACAGTGATCCTCCTACTTCTGCCTCCCAAATGCTGAGACTGAAGATGTGTGCCACTGTAGATGAACTCCAGACGCGTGGGTCCCTTTGTGTATCTGGCTTTCCATGGGTACTGGAGAAATGGCTTAGCAATTAAGCACTTGCCTGTGAAGCCTAAGGACCCCGGTTCAAGGCTTGTTTCCCCAGGACCCATGTTAGCCAGATGCACAAGGGGGCGCATGTGTCTGGACTTCGTTTGCAGTGGCCAGAAGCCCTGGCGCGCCCATTCTCATTCACTCTCTATCTCCCGTTCTCTGTGTCTAATAAATAATAAATAAAATTAAAATATTGCAGGGCATGCTGGCGCACGCCTTTAATCCTGGCACTCGGGAGGCAGAGGTAGGAGGATCGCCATAAATTCCAGGCCAACCATCATGAAAACAAATGATCATAAATGTTGGCGGGGCTGTGGAAAAAGAGGAACCCTTCTACACTGCTGGTGGGAATGCAATCTGGTCCAGCCATTGTGGAAATCAGTGTGGAGGTTCCTAAAATAGCTAAAGATTGATCTACCATATGACCCAGCTATAGCACTCCTAGGCATATATCTGAAGGAATCATCTCATTTCCTTAGAAGTACGTGCTCAACCATGTTTATTGCTGCTCAATTTATAATAGCTGGGAAATGGAACCAGCCTAGATGTCCCTCAACAGATGAGTGGATAATGAAGATGTGGCACATTTATACAATGGAGTTCTACTCAGCGGTAAAGAAAAATGAAGTTATGAAATTTGCAGAGAAATGGACGGACCTGGAAAGGATTATGCTAAGTGAGGTAACCCAGGCCCAGAAAGCCAAGTGCCACATGTTCTCTCTCATATGTGGATCCTAGCTACAGATGACTGGGCTTCTGCATGAGAAGGAAAATACTTAGTAGCAGAGGCCAGTAAGTTAAAAAGGAGACATAAAGGGAAGAGAAAGGAAGGGAGGAGGGTACTTAATAGGTTGATATTGTATATATGCAAGTATAATGATTGTGATGGGGAGGTAATATGATGGAGAATGGAATTTCAAAGGGGAAAGTGTGGGGGAGGGAGAGAGGGAGGGAATTAACATGGGATTTTTTTTATAATCATGGAAAATGCTAATAAAAATAAAAATATAAAAATAAAAAAATAAAAACAAAAAAATAAATTCCTGGCCACCCTGAGACTACACATTGAATTCCAGGTCAGCCTGAGCAATAGCTAGACTCTACCCTACAAAAAATAAAAAGAGGTCTTCCTGACCGACGTGCCCCTGGGTCCGGGATCCCCTGGGCAGGACGGTATGCAGCAAGACCAGGGGAGATAAACCACGTTGGCACTTCAGCCAAACCACAGCTGAGTCCACAGAGGAATTGTGGACACGAGCAAGAGAGCTGCTTCCATGCTGTTCCTGATAATCAGCACCAGGGTTTAGGAGACAGATCCTGAGGACACCCGACACCTACCGAAGCAGAGATCCAGAGGCTCCTAAGAACTCATCATTGAAGTAGAATCAAAACTCACCCACCACGGCTCAGGGAATTTTGCGGAAGAGGGGGCGGAAAGATTGTAAGAGCCGCAGGCTGAGACATCATGCCCAGAGGCATTGTCTGCCAAAAATAACTGACTGCTGCTCCCATAACATGCAAACCACACCCCCATGGGGAATACTCGCAACCCCACAGAGGAGCATCCCCAGTGCAATGGGGGCAGAGGAGGGAAAAGAGGGCAACGACATGTGACGTATCCATAAGAAACATCTTGTTAATAATAATAATCCCAGTACTTGGGAGGCAGAGGAAGGAGGATAGCTGAGAGGTCGAGGCCAGCCTAAGACTCCATAGTGAATTCCAGGTCATCCTGGGATAGAGTGAGACCCTACCTCAAAAAAACAACAACATAAAAAGTAGTGAGAGAAAGAGAGAGAGGTTAATGGTCTACAAAAGTGAATATGCAGAGCCAGGCGTGGTGGCGCACACCTTTAATCCCAGCACTCGGAAGGCAGAGGTAGGAGGTTTGCCGTGAGTTCGAGGCGGCCCTGAAACTCCACAGTGAATTCCAGGTCAGCCTAGGCTGGAGTAAGACCCTACCTCGAAAAACCAAAAAACATTTTAAAACTAAAAAAGTGAATACGGAGGTAGGTGAGGGGTAAAAAGCAAACCAGAGGCTGCTGGGAAGGAGATTCATGTGTGCCTACCTGCTGGTGATTTGGAAAGTGCTCCATGGCCTTGAGCAGCAGGTGGGTGACGTCAGCCAGGAGCCGGACGGGCATCCCCGCGGCAAGGTCCTGCTTGGTGAGGTTGAACACACAAGCGCTGGCGGCCAGCTGCACTGGCAAGTTCATGGGGTGGTTTCTCATCCCAGTAACCACCAGCTGAAAAGGAAACCAGTCTCTTGCAAATTCATCTGGCAAACACAAGCCCTCTTCAGAGAACACGAGTGTGTTGCTCTGCATAGTGTCGGAGAGACCTTCTGGCGTCTCTTCTCCATTCTCATACACCAAGAGCCTAAGGACCCCAGCCATCACAAAGAAGTTCCTGTCCTCCTGGCCAGTGTCCAGTTGTTTTTACCTGCAGTTTCCAGTGAAGCCAAGGGATTTTTTTTTTTTTTTTCAGGCTGACTTGGAATTCACTATGCAGTCTCAGGGTGGCTTCGAACTCATGGTGATCCTCCTACTTCTGCCTCCCAAGTGCTGGGATGAAAGATGTGCGTCACCACACCCGGCCATTCAATTATTTTTTTTTAAGATTTTTAGTTTTATTTATTAGAGTCGGAGGGAGAATGGGAGCGCCAGGGCCTCCAGCCACTGCAAACGAACTCCAGACGCGTGTGCCACCATGAGCCTCTGGCTTACGTGGAACCTGGAGAATCAAACCTGGGTCCTTAGGCTTCAGAGGCATGTGCTTTAACTGCTAAGCCGTCTCTCCATCCCCAATGAAACTTTTCTACACGAGTGTTCATTGCTTTATTTCTAAGATCCAGCACAGTGCTTGATACAGAGAAAAGAAAGAATACGTTTGCACTGACCTGACGGGAAGTCAGTGGCAAACTGCGCCTTCAAGTCCCAACCTTCCCTTCCCTGAAAACACTGCAATGCTGGCATGCAGTAGAATCCATCTCACTTCTCCCTGGCCTGGACAACTGCCCTTATGTTATTTGATTAGACTACTATAAAGCTCCAATTACATTGTGCAACTGATTTCTCTCATTTATACCTAATCACTGAAACTCGGTATCATCAATTCAATTTAACATTAAAAGGAAACGAAATAAAAGCTGGGCATGCTGGCACACGCCTTTAATCCCAGCACTGGGGAGACAGAGGTAGGAGGATCGCCATGAGTTCCAAACCAACCTGAGACTACCCAGTGAATTCCAGGTCAGCCTGGGCTACAGCGAGACCCTACCTCAAAAAACCAGAATAGGGCTGGAGAGATGGCTTAGCGGTTAAGCGTTTGCCTGTGAAGCCTAAGGACCCCGGTTCGAGGCTCGGTTGCCCAGGACCCACGTTAGCCAGATGCACAAGGGGGCGCACGCGTCTGGAGTTCGTTTGCAGTGGCTGGAGGCCCTGGCGCGCCCATTCTCTCTCTCTCTCCCTCTATCTGTCTTTCTCTCTGTGTCTGTCTCTCTCAAATAAATAAATAAAATTTAAAAAAAAACAGAATAAAAATAAAATAAAATAAAAAAACTCTTACAAAATAGTGAACCACCGGGGAGACGATTTCAAATTTTTCCTCTCGAGTTTCGCTTTCTTACCTTTAAAATTTCTGGCTTTGTCTTCTCCATCACGTGAGTGAGGCTGAAAAGGTGAAACAGAGCTTCTCGAACGAAGAACGCCCTCTCGCTGTACCGCTTCAGCGCCTCCGCGATCTGTGTCTCGTTGGCTTCCCCAGACACCTTTGGACAGGGCCACAGCGTTAGCCTCCAGGGTGCCTGCACCCTCTCCCTCCCTCTAGCTTGACATCTGCATCCAGCAGAGTCACGTCAGGCCTGAAGCGTCCTCCAACCTGGCCCGCCATTGACTCAGAAGCCACCGTGCACCTGTCAGGACAAGTCCCTCCACTCTACTTAAGTAAGTCACAAGACTTTGCTTGGAAAGCCTTACTAGGACGTCTAAGCTCTTCTCTGCCTCTTAAGGCAACCCTTTCACCTACATGTTATACGGATTACAGGTCTTTTGTTGTTGCTGTTGTTTCTGAGTCGCTAAACCAAGCTCATGGCTGCCTTTAATCCCAGAACTCGGGGGTGGGGGGAGAGGGGGGCAGAGGTGGGAGGATCCCTGTGACTTCGAGGCCACCCGGAGACTACACAGTGAATTCCATCCGGGTCAGCCTGAGCTACACTGAGACCCTACCTCAACAAACCCAAAAAGAGCCGGCGTGGTGGCGCACGCCTTTAAGCCCAGCACTTGGGAGGTGGAGATAGGAGGATCGCTATGAGTTCGAGGCCACCCTGAGACTCCATAGTGAATTTCAGGTCAGCCTGGGCTAGAGTGAGACTCTACCTCGAAAAACCAAAATAGCCTGCACTAGAGTGAGACCCTACCTTGAAAAAAACAAAACAAATAATAATAATAATAATAATAATAATAAAATAAAATAAGCCAAACTCTTTCTCAGCACAAGGCCATGACACACAATGTTCACTCTGAGACTCCCCCCCCTCCTGCTTAGCTAGCATGCACTTACCCTTCCTAACTCAAGTGAAATACTTCTTTAGAGAGACCTTCAGCTGACCCACAATCTAAGCCAGGCCCCTCTAGAGCTTCCTAGTTATTATCACAAGTCTACTGTACTGACCCATCCACCGCTGTACATCGACTTAGCATGGTGCTTAGCTCAGACTAAGTACTTAGTGAACAGTCACCAAATACGTTTGCTAATTTCTCGAGCTTCTTCACAGACTCAGTTCAAAAGTGTAACTGGGAATTGTCCATTTATACAGGTTAGTACACTTTTCTGTTTGTTTGTTTTCTTGGTTTTCTGAGGTAGGGTCTCCCTCTAGCCCAGGCTGACCTGGGATTCACCATGGAGTCTCAGGGTGGCCTTGAACTCAGGGCGATCCTTCCACCTCTGGCCCCCCGAGTGCTGGGATTAGAGGCGTGCACCACCACGCCTGGAAGGCTAATACTTTTATGTTAAACTGTGGCTCAGGCACCAGTGGGTGACCAAATATAAATAATGGTTAGCAGCTCTTTAGAAAAGCTAGCAAACTAGTAAGTAAGGACAAAAAGGACTATAACATCCCAGTAACTCTCAGGGAATGAATAGATTGAGCGACCCTGAATAAAAGCATAACCAGGCACTGAGCCCAATACCTGACACCACAGAAGCTCTGGGCGTCATACACCTCCCAGTGGGACTGGGGAAATGGCTTAGCGGTTAAGGTTCTTGCCTGTAAAGCCAAAGGAACTCGGTTCAATTCCCCGGGACCCATGTAAGCCAGATGCACAAGGTGGCCCGTGCGTCTAGAGTTTGTATGCAGTGGCTGGAAGCCCTGGCGTGCCTATTCAATCTCTCTCTCTAATAAACAAACAAACAAATAAATAAATAAATATTTTGCCAGGTGTGGTGGCGTACACCTTTAATCCCAGCACTCGGGAGGCAGAAGTAGGAGGATCGCCATGAGTTTGAGGCCACCCTGAGACAATATAGCGAATTCCAGGTCAGCCTGGGCTACAGTGAAACTGTACATCAAAAACCCAAAACAAAACAAAAAACTCTCTAGATACTTATGTTTATGCCCATATATTAATACAATTATCACATTTTGTTTTAGAAGCACTCTCTTTTCAGATGGCAGAGACCACTGTGAAGACTCAAAACTCACCAGCCTCAGACCACAGAGTGAGTCCCAGGTCAGTGTGGCCTAGAGAGAGAACCCTACCTTGAAAAACCACAAGAAAAAAAGTATTTGAAGGCTGGTCATTGGCATGGTGGTGGCTGGGAGGAAGTAGTAGGTAGAATGCTGTGAGTTCAAGGTCAGCCTGGGCTAGAATGAGACCCTATCTTGGAAAAAAAAAAAGTATACACAAACACACATAGAAAGAGAGAGGGAGAGAGTGTGTGTTTGAGTGTGAGGGTGTTTCGGTAGCTTTATACCCTCTTTCCTTCTCACGGGCAGGACCTCTTCATACTATCTCCTCTTTCCTTCTCTTAAACTAATAAAATCTCCCTAGGCCATAAAAAAAATGAGAGAAGCCAAGCATGGTGGCACACACCTTTAATCCCAGCATTCAGGAGGCAGAGGTAGGCGGATCACCACGAGTTCAAGACCACCCTGAGACTACATTGTGAATTCCAGATCAGCCTGAGCTAGAGTGAGACCCTAACTTGAAAAAAGAGAGATAGAGAGAGAGAAAGTTTGGGGGTCAGTAGTACCCTGTGGAGGTGGATAATGCTGTACCCAGAAGCCACAGATGGTTACAAGAACATTCCAGTGCCAGGGGTGGGATACCTTCCAGAATGAGTTTGTTGGTCAGGAAGGCCCCTGATGCTCCCAGAACATTTCAGGCTCTTGGCTGCCCACCAGAACTAGATAGTAAGAGCTTATTTCTGAAGGCTATATGAAATCAAGCTGGAGCTGAGCTGGAAGCCTCCTTCCCTGTTGACTAGCTGTCAGGATGCTGTGAGGCCTGTGGGACAAGAAAAGTCATCAAAGGTCTTAACCAGCAGTGGGCTCTTCAAGTAGAATAGCTGGCCGGCCAGGGGAAATGTACCAAACTGTGCAAGGATGGCATGTCTGTTATGCGGGAAAACCAACTGCCTTCTGATTGGCCTTTAGACCCACTCTTATGGGAGGGAATTTATGCCTGGTACTGAAAACCTAACCAAAAGTGAGGCTGTGGGCTGGAGAAATGTCTTGGTGTTAAGGCGCTTACCTACAAAGCCTAAGGTCCTCCACCTCTGCCCCCCAAGTGCTGGGATTAAAGGTATGCACCATGCCTGGCTTCATTATTTACTTATTTTCTTACAAGCAACAAGAAGAGAGAGAATGGGTGCGCCAGGGCCTTTAGCTGCTGCAAATGAACTCCAGATCCATGTGCAACTTTGTGCCATCTGCCTTTATGTGGGTACTGGGGAATCGAATCTGGTCCACTAGGTTTTGCTAGCAAGCACCTTGACCTACTGAGCTGTATCTCCAGCCCCCAGAATTGTTAATCATTAAAATTACATAAGCCCTCATAACACTGACCTTAGGCTTTGCAAGCAAGTGCTTTAACTGCTAAGCCCTCTCTCCAACCTGTTGTTTTTTTTTTTAATTATTTATTTGCAAGCAGATAGAAATGAGAGAGAATAGGCACACCAGGGCTTCCAGCCACAGCTAATGAACTCCAGATGCACATACAATTCTGTGCATCTGGCTTTACGTGGGTACTGAGGAAATGAACCCGGGCCATTAGGCTTTGCAGCCAAATGCCTTAACCACTGAGCCATCTCTCCAGCCTCTGCTGTTTCTTTCTTGCTATCCTTTTCTTTTTTCTTCTGTTTGGTTTGTTGAGGTAAGGTCTCATTCAAGCTCAGGCTGACCTGGAATTCACTATGTAGTCTCAGGGTGGCCTCAACCTCATGACGATCCTCCTACCTACCTCTGCCTCCCAGGTGTTAGCATTAAAGGTGTGCACCACCACGCCCGGCTCCCCACTGGTTTTTGATAGGTCTCTTACCCTAAAGCAAGCTTCTCCATTATATAATGCCCTCTTCAAGATGTGTCATATGTTAGATAGTCATCATTAAAATTGTTTTTAGGGCTGGAGAGATGGCATAGTGGTTAAGCGCTTGCCTGTGAAGCCTAAGGACCCCGGTTTGAGGCTTGGTTCCCCAGGTCCCACGTTAGCCAGATGCACAAGGGGGCGCACGCATCTGGAGTTCGTTTGCAGAGGCTGGAAGCCCTGGTGCGCCCATTCTCTCTCTCTCCCTCTATCTGTCTTTCTCTCTGTGTGTGTCGCTCTCAATTAAATAAAATAAAAAAATTTAAAAAAAATTTTTAATTTTTATTTATTTGAGAGCGACAGAGAGGGAAAGAGGCAGAGAGAGAGAGAAAGAGGGGGGAGAGAGAATGGGCGCACCAGGGCCTCCAGCCACTGCAGACGAATTCTAGATGCATGTGCCACCATGTACATCTGGCTTATGTGGGCACTGGAGAATTGAGCCTTCAACTGGGGTCCTTAGGCTTCACAGGCAAGTGCTTAACTGTTAAGCCATCTCTCCAGCCCCTCACTCATCTTTTTTATTTATTATTATTATTACTTCTGTTTTTTTGAGGTAAAGTCTAACTCTAGCCCAGGCTGACCTGGAATTCATACGTCATCTCAGGGTGGCCTTGAACTCAAGGCGATCCTCCTACCTCTGCTCCCCCATTTGCTGGGATTAGAGGCGTGCGCCACCACGTCCAGCTTTTACCTTGATTTGAGAGAGACAGGTAAGTGAGAAAGAACGGGCACGCCGGGGCAACAGCCGCTGCCAACCAACTCCAGGCGCGTGGGCTGCCTTGGGGATCTGTGGCTTACTTGGGTCCTGGGGAGTCCGACCTGGGTCTCTCGGCCCCTTCACCACTGAGCCCTAGAACATTCAGCCGGAAGAGCGCGTCTGCCACCCAGACAAGGACAACACGTGGTCGGGTCTAACCTTCAGATGCCCCTCGCCCGTGAGGAACTCGGAGTAGCCGGCGTCGGTGGCCAGCAGGCCCACGAACTGCATGCTGGGCCGCTGCTGGATGAAGGCCTCGACGGCTTTGTCGGTGACGTGCTTGCGGCCGGAGACGTCGAGGGACACGAGGTTCGGGAGGATGTCCTGCTGCTCCAGCAGGCGCAGGGCGATGTCGGACGTGAACTGCTTGTCGTCCGAGATGTCCAGGTGGCTGAGGAGCCGCAGTTCGCGCACCACGTCCAGGATCTGCGTGGTGGTCATCTTCAAGCATTTCAGGTGGTGCATGGTGAGCGACTTGAGGCGCTCCTTGCAGGCCAGCAGCGCCGTGATGTCGGTGACCGAGGTGTTGGAGATGTCCAGGCTCTCCAGGCGCGGCAGCGAGGCCACTTCGGCCAGGTCCTCGTTGTAGAAGAGGACGTTGGTGATGCTGAGCGCGCGGAGGCCCGACAGCTGGCGGAAGCAGCGCTCGTACGGGTCCTCCAGGGACAGGGTGAGCGAGTTCAGCACCAGGCACTGCAGGTTCTGCTGGATCCACTTGTTGCTGCCCAGCCCGCTGATGATGTCCGTGATGGTGATGTCGGCGTTCACGCCCGTGGCGTCCAGTTCCACCAGCTTGTGGTGGCAGAAGGCCTTCCGGAAGGCGACGGCGGAGATCTTGGCTTTGCGGATGCACGCTCTCTTGAGGCGCATCTGGTTGCCCCTGAAAATGCCCACGGTTCCGTCGTTCAGGAGGCCTGCGGGCGAAACGAGCAGCACTTTAGCTTCAAAATAGCTGGCGTCTCTTCTCCAGCTATATATCTGATAGAGGATTAATATCTAGGATATACAAAGAACTCAAAAAGTTAAATAATAAGGAATCAAACAAGCCAATCAAAAAACGGGCTATGGAGCTAAATAGAGCATTCTCAAAGAAAGAAATACGAATGGCATATAAGAATCTAAAAAAAAAAAAATGTTCTACGTCACTAGTCATCAGGGAAATGCAGATTAAAACTACATTGAGATTCCATCTCACTCCTGTCAGATTGGCCACCATCATGAAAACAAATCATCATAAATGTTGGCGGGGATGTGGAAAAAGAGGAACCCTTCTACACTGCTGGTGGGAATGCAATCTGGTCCAGCCATTGAGGAAAACAGTGTGGAGGTTCCTAAAACAGCTAGAGATTGATCTACCATATGACCCAGCTATAGCACTCCTAGGCACATATCCAAAGGACTCATCTCATTTCCTTAGAAGTACATGCTCAACCATGTTTATTGCTGCTCAATTTATAATAGCTGGGAAATGGAACCAGCCTAGATGTCCCTCAACTGATGAGTGGATAATGAAGATGTGGCACATTTATACAATGGAGTTCTACTCCGCGGTAAAGAAAAATGAAGTTATGAAATTTGCAGAAAAATGGATGGACCTGGAAAGGATTATACTAAGTGAGGTAACCCAGACCCAGAAAGCCAAGCGCCACATGTTCTCTCTCATTTGTGGATCCTAGCTACAGATGATTGAGCTTTTGCCTGAGAAGGAAAATACTTGGTAGCAGAGGCCAGTAAGTTAAAAAGGAGACATAAAGGGAAGAGAAAGGAAGGGAGGAGGATACTTAATAGGCTGATATTGTATATATGGGAGAGGTAATATGATGGAGAATGGAATTTCAAATGGGAAAGTGTGGGGGTGGGGAGGGAGGGAATTACCATAGGATATTTTTTTATAATCATGGAAAATGTTAATAAAAATTTTTAAATTAAAAAAATAGCTGGCATGCAGCAGGGCGTCCCTGGAATTCACTATGGAGTCTTGGGGTGGCCTCAAACTCATGGCGATCCTACCTACCTCTGCCTCCCGTGTGCTGGGATTAAAGGTGTGTGCGCCACCACGCCCCGTTAAACCTGTGCCTTTTCATCTGTCTCTTTTTTGCCACTTCCCTCCTCAAAATAGTAAAAGATAACAGATTATGGCCCCACAACAAAACACCTTTTTTTTTTCCTTAGTTTTTCGAGGTATGGTCTCACTCTGGTCCAGGCTGACCTAGAATTCACTCTAGAGTCACAGGCTGGCCTCGAACTCACAGCGATCCTCCTACCTCTGCCTCCAGGGTGCTGGGATTAAAGGCGTGCGCCACCACACCCGGCTGTACTGCACATTTCTAAAATGCTCCCAAACAACAGTGTCTCACTCGATGCAATTCAGTAATGAGGATCTTGTTGTCGACTGTGAGTAAATGAGTAAACAAGGGCCTGGAAAATAGCCTCCCAAGAATATGGAGGGGCTGGAGAGATGGCTTAGCGGTTAAGCGCTTGCCTGGGAAGCCTAAGGACTCCGGTTCGAGGCTCGATTCTCCAGGTCCCACGTAAGCCGGATGCACAAGGTGGCACATGTATCTGGAGTTCGTTTGCAGTGGCTGGAGGCCCTGGTGCACTCATTCTCTCTATATATTTATCTGCCTCTTTCTCTCGCTGTCGCTCTCAAATAAATAAAAATAAAACAAAAACATTTTTAGAAACATTATTTAAAAAAAAAAAGAATATGGAGCTAGCAAGAAATAGAATTAGGACCCTGGTAGACATTACTGACACCCACACTTCCCGGTGCTCCCTTCCTGTGAGATGGGGTCATATGCTATATATGTCGACGTACCTCAGCACCAAGGCACGATTTGGCATGCTGTCTTCTGTGGCCAAGAAGAAGGCTTCAAGTTCTGGAGAGGGAAGCTTTATGCGAATTGAGCCTCTCTCTATCAATCTGGATATGAAGGTGACCACGGAAGAGAACGCTCAACAGACTTGCAGAGTTCATGTATGAGTGAGGTTTAAACTTTGCGTTAGGATATTCAATTTGTTTAGATTTTTGTTGGTGGTGGTGTTTGTTTTTTGAGACAGAGTCTCATGTACCCCAGACTAGCCTCAAATTTATGCTGTAGCCAAGGAGGGCCTTGAATTTCTGATCCTCCTACCCCCTACCTCCCAGGGTGCTGGGATTATAAGAATACACCACCAAGCTCGGTTTTTTGTTATCAATATATTTCTAGTGTATCCTCTCAATTACACTGCTGTGCACACAAACACATCTATAAACAATATATGTAGTGTATGGTTCTAATTAGGCTCTGTAAAAAAAAAAAGCCAAAAGCTGTTGTGTGGCTTCTGTAACCCCAGCACGCTGACAAGAGTCAGGAGAACTTCTCAGAAGTGTGCAGTGAGGGCTGGAGAGATGGCTTAGTGGTTAAGCGCTTGCCTGTGAAGCCCAAGACCCCCGGTTCAAGGCTTGATTCCCCAGGACCCACGTAAGCCAGATGCACAAGGGGGCGCATGTGTCTGGAGTTTATTTGCGGTAGCTGGAGGCCTGGACCCGCCCATTCATTCTATCTCGATCTGTCTCTCCCCACCCCCTGCTTCTTTCTCTCTTGCAAATAAGTAAATAAATATAAAATATAAAAAACAAAAAACACACCAGAGTGAGATCCACAGAGAAGCCCAGCCTCACACAAGGTAGAAAGAAGAGGACTTGGGGGGGTGGGGGAGAAGGTGCTGGAGAGATGATTCAGTGGCTAAAGTGTCTTCCTATGAAGCCCAGCAACCTGAGTTTGATTCCCCAGAAGCCACATAAAACCAAATGCGCATGGTGGGGCACGCATCTGGAGTTCGTTTACAGCCACTGGAGGCCCTGGAGCACCCATTCTCTTTCTCTCTATTTGCAAATGTATAAATAAAATAAATAAGAGGAGAAAAAGATCATGACATCAAAATTAAACAGAGACTGATTGAGATGGGGAAGGGATATGATGGAGAATGGAATTTCAAAGGGGAAAAGCGGGGAAGGGTGGGTATTACCATGGGATTTAAAAAAATTTTTTTTTAAATTTTTTGTTGTTGTTCATTTTTTATTTGAGAGAGACAGATACAGAGAGATAGACAGACAGAGGGAGAGAGAGAATGGGCACGCCAGGGCTTCCAGCCACTGCAAATGAACTCCAGACACGTGTGCTCCCTTGTGCATCTGGCTAACATGAGCCCTGGGGAACCGAGCCTTGAACCAGGGTCCATAGGCTTCACAGGCGAGCACTTAACTGCTAAGCCATCTCTCTAGCCCGGGATATTTTTTATAATCATGGAAAATGGAAATTCTCTCTCTCACTCCAAATTCAAGCCATCTCACTAAATCAAATACAAACTCTGCCCTCTTAAAGAAACTTCTGTCTTTACTAAGCCTCTTTAACTTCTTCTACATATGGGTATCAAATTTTTCTCTCCTTTGCTAAAAATTAAAATCACTATACAACTTCTTAGGATTTTTTTCTTTCTTTTCCTTTTCCTCCTTCTTTTCATTATAAGCTACCAAAAAAAAAAAAAAAGTCAACTTCAAATTCAAACCATTGGCTGTTACCCTATTAAGTCCTCACCAATTTAAAACATAACTAAAATCTTAAAAGAACATCTCGCCATATTTCATGTTGTCATATCTAATGTTGCCAACCATGTAATGTCATATGTTCTATGTTTCATGTAGTCTGTCCTTATGTATGACTACACTTATGGTTATTAATTGTTCCAGTGTTTATGGTCATTAAATGTTCTGATGTTCATATATTTTAAGATGATGTTAAATTATTAAAACCATTAAACATTAAAACCATTATTAAATTAATAAATTAAAGTTATTAAAGCAATATATTTAAATTAATCAACCTCTATGTTTTTGACAACATGCTTGTTCATGCTTACTACAATAATAGACATATTTGTATACCAAATTCTAATCTTGTTTCTATAAAAAGAGATATGTTTTGGATCAGAAAGGTTTTTTATAAGGTAAAAGATTGTTGTAAGGTATATTTTAATAACTTAAAAGGATAAAAAATGATATGAAAAGATTATGGGATATAAACTAAAGAAGGTTTGGGTTGCTTTAATCAAATGGGTTAACTTAAAAGTTTTCATTCACCATATTTTTTCTCACCTTAATTGTTCATCTAGTTCAGACTTTACTCTTTATAGTAAATTGATAACTTTATTATATGTCATGTTTCAAATCAAAATTAAATTAAACTATACCTATATTTCCTACTGTTAAACTCTGACTACTGAAAAAATAAATGTTTTACAAAATCAAAAAAAAAATTGAGAAAAAATAAAATAAGATTTAAAAAAAAAAAAGAAAAAGAAATAAATTTTAAAAAGCCGGGCATGCCGGGCGTGGTGGCGCACGCCTTTAATCCCAGCACTCGGGAGGCAGAGGTAGGAGGATCGCCGAGAGTTCAAGGCCACCCTGAGACTACATAGTGAATTCCAGGTCAGCCTGAGCCAGAGTGAGACCCTACCTCAAAAAACCAAAAAATAAAAAAATAAATAAAATAAATAAAAAGCCGGGCATGGTGGTGCATGCCTTTAATCCCCGCACTCAGGAGGCAGATCCTCCTACCTTTGCTTCCTAAGTGCTGGGATTGAAGACTCTAAGAACTACAGTAATTTAAAAAAATATTTATTTTTATTCATTTGGCAGTGAAAAAGAAAGCAAAAGAGAGAGAATGGGTGTGCCAGAGCCTCTAGCCACTGGAGATGAACTCCAGACACACGTACGCCCTCTTATGCATTGGCTAATGTGGGACCTGGGGAATCGAACCTGTGTCCTTTGGCTTTACAAGCAAACGCCTTAACCACTAAGCCATTCCTCCAGCGCAACCACAGTAATTTTTAAGGGAGCATTATTGTGTGATGGATTTTGCCCTTAATTATTATCAGGCAGCTAAACATCTTTTTGAAATTTATCACATTGGGCAAACATGTGTGACTGGGTTTGATGTGTTCAGAACCACATTATTCTACAGCTTTTGTTGGGTTGGGATCCAGGGTTTTGGGGGCAAGCCCTGCCCCACTGATCTATATCCCCAGCCCTATGTAAACGGCTGTGCTTTTTTGGGTGTCTGTACATACAGGTCTGTGTGTGACATAGGGGGTGCGTGGTGTGTGCGTATATACGGACTCTGTGTCACTCCGAGCGCTTGCCTGGAGTCAATCCATTTCTCCTGCACCCTTCTGATTTCGAGCTGAGTCTCTTACTGACACTGGACCTTGCTGGCCCCCTTCTCCAGACCCGCCCCTCCCAGCCAGGGTGATTCTCTGGCTCACTCCCCTTTGCTGCACTGGGCTACACTCAGCTGTTTACACGGAATCTAGACATGGAAACCAGGACAGTTTCAGTGCCCCCAGGCTTACAAAGGAGGCACACTGAACTTCAGAGCCATCCTGGCAGCCCTGCTAAGAGTCACTAGCCTACGGACCCAGGTTCAATTCCCCAGGATCCACATAAGCCAGATGCACAAAGTGACACATGCTTCTGGAGTTTATTTGCACTGGCTGAAGGTCCTGGCATGCCTATTCCCTCTCTATCTCTCTACCTGTCTCTTTCTCTCAGATAAATAAGTATTAAAAAATAAGAATAAAAATAGCCAGGCATCCCAGCACTCGGGAGGCAGAGGTAGGAGGATCGCCGTGACTTTGAGGCCACTTTGAGAATACAGAGTGAATTCTAGGTCAGCCTGGACTACAGTGAGACCCTACTTCAAAAAACCAGACAAACAAACAAAAAAAACCCAGGTATGGTGGCGCACGCCTTTAATCCCAGCACTCGGGAGGCAGAAGTAGAAGGATCACTGTAAGTGTGAGATCACCCTGAGACTACATAGTTAATTCCAGGTCAGCCTGGACCAGAGTGAGATCTTACCTCAAATAAACAAAATAAGTAAATTAAATAAATAAATAAAACTTAAATATAGCTGGACATGGTACGCACATTCTTAATCCCAGCATTCAGGAGGCTGAGGTAGTAGGATCACCAAGTTTGAGGCCAGCCTGAGACTACA
The DNA here is from genome assembly GCF_020740685.1 of Jaculus jaculus. Lineage (NCBI taxonomy): Eukaryota > Metazoa > Chordata > Mammalia > Rodentia > Dipodidae > Jaculus > Jaculus jaculus. The sequence continues at coordinate 5,250,533 of NC_059122.1, read as the reverse complement.
TAGTGAATTCTAGGTCAGCCTCGGCTACAGCACTACCCTGACTCAAAAAACAAAAACAGAAATAAATCAATCTTGGACTGGAGAGATGGCTTAGTGGCTAAGGCGCTTGCCTGCAATGCCAAAGGAACCCAGTTCGATTCTCCAGGACCCAAGTTAACCAGATGTACAAGGGGGCGCATGCATCTGGAGTTCGATTGGAGTAGCTGGAGGCCCTGGAGCGCCCATTCTCTCTCCCCCCGCCTCTTTCTCTCTCTCTCAAATAAATAAATAAATAAAATATAAAACAATTTTAATAAAACACATCAATCTTAAATGTAAGTAACAAAAATACTTAATATATATAGTTATAATTCCACAAATGATATCTTAACCTATTAGAGGTAGAATGTAGTTCAGATGGTAAAGTGTTTGCCTAGCACAAATAGAAAAGCCCTGGGTTGGGCTGGAGAGATGGCTTAGCGGTTAAGCGCTTGCCTGTGAAGCCTGAGGACCCCGGTTCGAGGCTCGGTTCCCCAGGTCCCACGTTAGCCAGATGCACAAGGGGGCGCACGCGTCTGGAGTTCGTTTGCAGAGGCTGGTAGCCCTGGCGCACCCATTCTCTCTCTCTCCCTCTATCAGTCTTTCTCTCTGTGTCTGTCGCTCTCAAATAAATAAATAAATAAGTAAAAAAGAAAAGCCCTGGGTTTAATCACCAGGACCATATACATGAGGCAAGGTGGCACACACCTGTAATCCCACCACTCACAATGTGGAAGCAAGAGGGCATCGTCAGCTACACACTGAATCGTAGGTCAGCCTGAGACACATGAGACTGCCACAGACAAAAAGGGAAAAATGGGAAAAATGGGCTGGAGGGATGGCTTAGCGGTTAAGGCGCCTGCCTGCGAAGCCTAAGGATCCAGGTTCGATTCTCCAAAACCCACATAAAGCCAGATGCACATGATGGCGCAAACATCTGGAGTTTGCAGTGGCTAGAAGTCCTGACGTGCCCATTATTTCTCCACTCTCTCTAATAAACAAATAAATAATAAAATAAAATAAAAACTAATTCTTTAAAATAAAAAAAGGGAAAAATAAGCCAGACATAGTGGCACACGCCTTTAATCCAGCACTCAGGAGGCTGAGGTAGGGGCATTGCCATGCCTTTGAAGCCAGCCTGAGACTACATAGTGAATTCCAGGTCAGCCTGAGCTAGAGTGAGACCCTACCTCAAAAAAAGGGGGTGATGGTAGAATACAAGTATTAAATTAGCTGTAGTTTCTCATTTTAAAAGTCAAAAATATGGCTGGAGAGAGGGCTTAGCAGTTAGGGCACTTGCCTGCAAAGCCTAAGGAACCAGGTTCCATTCCCCAGGACCCATGTAAGGCAGATGCACAAGGGGGCGCACGCATCCAGAGTTCGTTTACAATGGCTGGAGGCCCTGATGTGCCCATTCTCTCCCTCTTTCTCTATCTGCCTCTCACTCTCCTCAAGTGAATGAGTGATTTTTATTTTTTTAAGTCAAGAACAGGGTCAGGCATGATGGCACATGTCTTGGATCCCAGCACTTGGGAGGCAGAGGTAGAAGGATCGCCATGAGTTTAAGGACACCCTGAGATTACATAGTGAATTCCAGGTCAGCCTGGGCTAGAGTGAGACCCTAGCTCAAAAACAAAAAAATTAGGAAGAGAAATTAGTATTTCTTAATAGTACTGATTCTCCCATTGTTAAAGTGAAAAGGTAGAGTATTTTATATGTGCAGATTTTGTATATTTACATGTGTGTGTGTGTGTGTGTACACATGTGCATGTGGAGGCAGGAGGACCACCGTGAGTGCTGTTTCTCAGGTGCCATCTGTTTATTGAGACAGCGTGTCTCACTGGCCTGTCACTTAATTAGGCTAGACTGACTGGCCAGGAAGTCCCAAGAACCTGTCTGCCTCTGCCTCCAGTGCTGGGATTAGGAATGCAAACTCTGGTGAGTGGCCCATTTTTACAGGGATTGTCGGGATTGAACTCAGGCCTTCTTGTGTGCAAAGAAAGCATGCGTGTACACGCACACACACATACCACACCGAAGACCACAGCAGCGCTTGAAAATCCAAAGCTAGTCAAGCTCATTTCTGTTTCCCTGTCTTTCATTTACCATGAACTGCCATGGTCTGAAGCAGCCGGTCAGCCACCTCCTGAGGAAACACTCCAGGCTCCTGCAGACACAGGGTTCCATCTTGTCTCGCTGAGCAGAACTTCTCCAGGTGAGTGGTCAGGAAACTCAAACAGATATCAAGTAAAGAATAAGGAGATGCCTCCTCCTTGGGGCCCAGGAAGGAACAGGAAGGGAATATAAAAGGGAACACGTTAGTTTCCAGGACAGCACAGGACAAAAACATCACTTATTCAGTGTCTGTGAAAATGATATGTTCTCAGAACTTGGGAAGTGAAGGCAAAAAGGTCAGGAGTTCAAGGCCAGCCTGCCTACATTAGACCTTATCAAACACGCTTCCCCCACACCCCAGAAAAAAGCACACTGAATACTGTAATAAGTAACAAATACCATGTTAGGAAGCAGGAATACCCTACGTGACCCATGTCTCAAAATGAGGAGAACCGAGATAGAGAGATGACTTCGTGGTTACGGCACTTGCCTGAGAGCCTAAGAACCCAGGTTCAATGCCCCAGGGTCCACATAAGCCAGATGCACAAGGTGGCGCATGCATATGGAGTTCGTTTGCAGCAGCTGGAGGCCCTGGGCATCCATTCTCTCTCTCTGTCTCTTCTTGTCTGTCTCTCTCTCTCTCTCTCTCTCGCTCTCGCTCTTAAATAACTAATTTTTTTTTTTTTTAAAAAAAAGAGATAAACACATCTTCCAAGACTCAGGGTCCATTGCGGAAGAGGTGGCAGAAAGAATGTAAGAGCCAAAGGAAGGGCAGGACTCCTTACAACGTGCTCCTCCAGACAAAAATGGCCTGGATATCCATGACCTCACAGTGCCCGACACTACCTACACAAGACCATCATAAGAGGAGGAAAAGATGATGACAACAAAATAAAAGAGAGACTGATTGAGATGGGGAGGGGATATGATGGAGAATGGAGTTTCAAAAGGGAAAACGGGGGGGGGGGGGATTACCATGGGATATTGTTTATAATCATGGAAGTTGTTAATAAAAATAAAATAAAGAGAATCTTTTTTTTTTTTTTTAATGAAGAGAACCACCGGGCGTGGTGGCGCACGCCTTTAATCCCAGCACTCGGGAGGGTTCGCCGAGAGTTCGAGGCCACCCTGAGAATACATAGTGAATTCCAGCTCAGCCTGAGCTAGAGTGAGACCCTACCTCGAAAAAACAAAAATAAATAAGTAAATAAAAATGAAGAGAACCAATGAAATAAGCATTTCTACAAAGTCCTAAGTCCTGTGACGGAAGACATTTTGGGTGGCAGGTCGCATAAGGAGTTCTAGTCAGGAATGGTCTGGAAAGGCCTCAGGTGGATAGTATATTTCCCTAGGTTACTACTCATCACACCCTCTACTCAAAATCTCCAGTGAGCTCCCTCCCATGGGCCTTAACACAAAATGTTATTTGCTTGAATGTACGGGCATGTGCATGTATGTGGGTGCCAGGGACGCTTGCCACTGCAAAATGAACTCCAGCCACTTCTTAGACCTCGCTTTATGTGGGGGCTGGGGCACTGAACCTGGGCTAGGAGGCTTTAAAAGAAAGCACCTTTAATGACTCACCCACCGTCCCAGCCCTAAAATTCTTAAGATTTTTATATCAGAACCCTTCTAAAACCTAACCTTAAAGTTTAGCATCCATGATTTTGTGTATGCTCTATAGTTTGTTGGTTTTGTTTGTTTTTGTTTTTTTTTTTTCAAGGTTGGGTCTCTCTCTAGCCCAGTCTGAGCTGGAATATAGTCTGTACTCTCAGGGTGGCCTCGAATTCATGGCGATCCTCCTACCTCTGCCTCCAGAGTGCTGGGATTAAAGGCGTGCACCACCACGCCCGGCCTCTATAGTTTTTCTTGATTTGTAGTTTAGTTCCATTGTGATCACACACAGTACAAGGAATTATTTCAATTTTCTTGTATTTGTTGAGATTTGCTTTGTGGCCAGGCGTGGTGGCGCACACCTTTAATCCCAGCTCTGAGGAGGCAGGGGTAGGAGGAGCGCCATGAGTTCGAGGCTACCCTGAGACTACAGAGTGAATTCCAGGTCAGCCTGGGCTAGAGTGAGACCCTACCTCAAACCCCTCACCACCACCAAAAAAAAAAAAAAAAAAGAAAAAAGAAAGAATGTGTATTCTGCAGCAATGTTGTCTTCCTTCGTTGCTTTGCACCTTATTTTATGTTTTGCTTTTTGGAGGTAGGGTCTCACTCTAGCCAAGGCTGCCCTGGAATTCACTATGGAGTCTCGGGGTGGCCTCAAACTCAGAGCTGAGTACTGGGGTGAAAAGCATGTGCCACCACACCCAGCTGTATCCACTTAATTTTTTTTTTAAAGTTTATATATTTATCTGCAAGGAGAGAGGGGGAGAGGCAGGAAAGGAGAGGGGTAGAATGGAGGGGTAGAATGAATGTGCCAGGGCCTCCAGACGCTGCAAACAAACTCCACATGCACGCACTGCTTTGGGCATCCTGCTTTACTGGGGAACCGAACCGGGGTCCTTAGGCTGCACAGGCAAGCGCTCAACCACTAAGCCATCACTCCAGCCCCACTGTCTACTTTTTTTACGTGGGCTTTAGGGATCTGCAGTCGGGTCCTCGGGATTGCATGGAAGCGTTTGAGCCACTGAGCCATCTCTCAAGCCCAGAACTCGGCTTTAAGCAGCGGTTTTAGTTCGATGAGAATCATAGGCCTCCCCAGAACTAAGATTATGGGCATGAGTCCCCATGCCTAACTATGAGAGAAATTATTTAGCTTTTTTTTTTTTTAAACATTTTATGATACTTTAGTTTTTGAGGTTACACAACTCTTACAAACACAGTTATTTACACCTCAAGTCCCTTTCACAAAACAAGTGTGCCATTTGGGAAGAATATTATTAAGATCATGATCTAAAATACCTGTCATAGACGGGCATGGTGGCGCACGCCTTTAATCCCAGCACTCGGGAGGCAGAGGTAGGAGGATCGCCGTGAGTTCAAGGCCACCCTGAGACTCCATAGTGAATTCAGGTCAGCCTGGGCTAGAGTGAGAACCTACCTCGAAAAACAAAAATAAATAAATAAATAAATAAAATACCTGTCAAGGTGTTTTGGGGCTGGAGAGATGGCTTAGCGGTTAAGGCGCATGCCTGTGAAGCCTAAGGACCCAGGTTCGATGCCCCAGGACCCACGTAAGGCAGATGCACAGAGGGCACATGCGTCTGGAGTTCGTTTGCAGTGACTACAGGCCCTGGTGTGCCCATTCTCTCTGTGTCTGTCTCTTTTCTCTCTCTCTCTCCCTGCTTGCCAATACATTAATTTTTTTAAAGGTTTTTTTTTTTTTTTTTTTTCTAGGCAGGGTTTCACTCTAGCCCAGGCTGACCTGGAACTAACTCTGTAATTCCAGGCTGGCCTCAAACTCATGGAGATCCTCCCACCTCTGCCATCTGAGTGCTGGGATTAAAAGCGTGCACCACCACACCCAGCTATGCTTAATATATATTGGGGGGGGGGTTGCTTTTTAATTTTTATTATTTATTTGACAGAGAGAGAGAGAGAGAGAGAGAATGTGTGCACCAGGGCCTCCAGCCACTGTAAACAAACTCCAGATATATATATGCCACCTTGTGCATCTGGCTTACATGGGTATTAGGGAATGGAGTCTCAAACCCAGGTCCTTAGGATTAATAGGCAAGCGCTTAGCAACCAAGCCATCTCCCCAACCCTGTTTTTCCAGCCCAGGCGGACCTGGAACTCACTATGTAGTCTCAGGCTGATCTTGAGCTCACAGCGATCCTCCTACCTCAACCTCCTGAATCCTGGAATTAAAGGCATGTGCCACCACATATTAAAGACAGAAAATGGGCACACTGGGGTCTCCAGCCGCTGCAAATAAACTCCACACATATGTACCACTTTGTGCATATGGCATTAAGTGGGTCCAATTGCACAGGTCATACTTCCCACACTTTTTTTTTGTTTTGTTTTTTGCTTTTTTTTCGAGGCAGGGTCTCACTCTAGCCCAGGCTGACCTGGAATTCACTCTGTATTCTCAGGGTAGCCTCGAACTCACGGTGATCCTCCTACCTCTGCCTCCCGAGTGCTGGGATTAAAGGTGTGCGCCACCACGCCCGGCATTTCCCACACTTTTAAACAAGTATTTTTTTTTTTTATTAACCACTTATTCAAACAAGTCAGACTTGCAAAACTAAGCATCTAAGATGACGCTAGATCTGCTGAATTATTTCCCATCCCTTCCTCAATGCCAATCACGGTACAGATAAGCAAGTCAATAAAACCAAGGGCACAGATGGCATCTGAACTATGTGGACTAGGTTTTTTATTTTGCAGTGCTGGAAGCCAGGGTCTTGCCCTGCGACTCAAGGGCTCTACCATTTACTTACATCCCCAGCAGATTTCTTTGAAACAAATCACTAATTACTGTTGAGAAACTCCTAGATGCCAAATTAATAAGCACGTAAAGCAAGTTTTCTGCATGCAACACTATGTGCCAAAGGACAGGGAGGTGAAGTTCTATCTGAAAATGATCAAAGTCCCAATTGGTAAATAAATCCCTTTTCTCTCTTCCTTCCTAAGTAATGTAATAAAGCTATTTTACAAAAACAAGCCTGGCGGAGGGAGTGGGGCCTGGAGAGAGGGTTCAGCGGTTAAGGCGTTTGCCTGCAAAGCCAAAAAGGATCCTGGTTCGATTCCCCAGGACCTGCGTAAGCCAGATGCACAAGGGGGCTCATGCATCTGGAGTTCGTGTAAAAAAAAGTCGGGGGGACTTCTGGTTAAGATGGTGTCAAGCCAGGCGCGGTGACACACACCTTTAATCCCAGCACTCGGGAGGCAGGGGTAGGAGGATCACTGTGAGTTCAAGGCCACCCTGAGACTACATAGTGAATTCCAGGTCAACCTGAGCTAGAGTGAGACCCTACCTTGAGAAACCAAAAAAAAAAAAAAAAAAAAAAGATGGTATCGTAGTACCCATGCCAAAGCAGCCTATGAGAAAAATAGGCAGAAAAACACCCCAATACACTCTCTTGCCAAAACTGAAGGCATGTAAGGAGGGAAGCACTCTCTACCCACACCAAGATCCTTGCAAAGTCAAAAGCCTAAAGGTGGCTGGGCGTGGTGGTGCACGCCTTTAATCCCAGCACTCGGGAGGCAGAGGTGGGAGGATCGCTGTGAGTTCGAAGCCACCCTGAGACTACAGAGTGAATTCCGGGTGAGCCTGGTAGAGGGAGACCCTACCCTCCACAGCCCTTCCCCAACCGTCAGCAATGGCAACCGCTGGAGACCTGGGGAAGCGACACCAGCCACACAGCACCCAGCACAGGCAATCGGAGCAGAGGGCGCCCCGACCCAGCCAGCCGAGCCGAGCCCACAGCGCAGTAAAGAGGGACCCAAGCAGGTACGCAGCCTAGGTGAGACCAAAGTTATCCTACAGAGTAATGGCCTACTTGCCCCTAGGGGGTCGATACCTGCCCCCAAGCCTGGTATATAAGCCTGCGTCGGAAGTGCTAATCACTAATCCACACATTTAATACAGTCCCCACCAAAATTTCAATGGCATTCTTCACAGAGATAGAAATAACCATCCTAAAATTCATTTGGAAGCACAAAAAAAAAACACCTCGAATAGCCAAAACAACTTGGCTGTAGAGATGGTGTTTACCTGTGAAGCCTACCTAAGGACCCCGGTTCAAGGCTCAGTTCCCCAGGACCCACATTAGCCAGATGCACAAGGGGGCGCACGCGTCTGGAGTTCGTTTGCAGTGGCTGGAGGCCCTAGTGCGCCCATTCCCTCTCTCTCTATCTGCCTCAGTCTCTCTCTGTCTGTCGCTCTCAAATAAATAAATAAATAAAATAAGGCTGGTGGTATCACCACGCCTGCTTTTAACCTATATAACAGAGCCATACTAACAAAAACAGCATGGTACAGGCACAAATACAGACACAAATATCAATGGAACAGAATAGAGGACCCCAGGCTGGGCGTGGTGGCGCACACCTTTAACCTAGTACTTGTGAGGCAGAGGTAGGAGTATTACTGTGAGTTCAAGGCCAACATGAGATTACCTAATCAATTCCAGGTCAGCCTGGGCTAGAGTGAGACCCTTCCTCAATAAGTAAATAAATAAAATTAAATAAAAGAATAGAGGACCCAGATATAAATCCAGGCAGCTACAGTCATCTGATTTTAGACAAAAATGCCAAAAATATTCACTGGAGAAAAGACAGCCTCTTTAACAAGTGGTGCTGGGAAAATTGGGTATCAATATGTAGAAGGATGAAAATAGATCCTTATCTCTCCCCATGCACAACAATCATGTTCAAATGGATCAAAGCCCTTAATATGAGACCTGAGACTCTGAAATTACTAGAAGTAGGGGAAACCCTGCAACATACTAGTACAGGCAATGACTTTCTGAATACAACCCTACTGGCTTGGGAAACAAAACCACTAATGAGCCACTGGGACCTCATGAAATTACAAAGCTTTCGTACAGCAAAGGACACTGTGCATAGAGCAAACAGACAACCTACAGAATGGGAGAGAAGACCTTTGCCAGCTATACATCTGACAGAGGACTAATAAGAACTCAAAAACTAAATAATAAGACATGAAACAACCCAGTCAAAAATAGGCTATGGGGCCAGACAGATAGATGGCTTAGCAATTAAGGCACTTGCCTGAGAAGCCTAAGGACTCTCGTTCAACTCTCCAGGTCCCACATAAGCCAGACGCAGCAACACAACATCTGGAGTTTGACTGCAGTAGCTGGAGGCTCTGACAAGCCAATTCTCATGGAACTAAAAAGAGTTCTCAAAAGGAGAAATACAGATGGCATATAAACATCTAAAAACAAAAATGTTCTACATCCTTAGCCATCAGGGAAATGCAAATTATAGCTACTTTGAGATCAAATCTCACTCCTGCTAGAATGGCTATCATCATGAAAAACAAATGACAATAAATGCTGGCGAGAATGCAGAAAAAGAGGAACCCCTCTACACTGTTGGTGGGAATGCAATCTGATCCAGCCATTGTGGTGGACATCAGTGTAAAGATTCCTAAGACAGCTAAAAATAGACCTACCATATGACCCGGCTATAGCACTCCTAGACATGTATCCTAAGAACTCGTCTCACTACCTTAGAGTTACTTGCTCTACCATGTTTATTGCTACTCTATTCACAATAGCTGGGAAATGGAACCAGCCTAGATGCCCCTCAACTGATGAGTGGATAATGAAGATGCGGCACATTGACACAATGGAGTTCTACTCAGCGGTCAAGAAAAATGAGGTTATGAAAATTACAGGAAAATGGATGGATCTGGAAAGGATTATACTAAGTGAGGTAACCCAGGCCCAGAAAGCCAAGTGCATGGTCTCTCTCATAGGTGGACCCTAGCTATGAATGTTTAGACTTGTAAGTGAATTGGAGATAAAATCAAGAGCAGAGGCCGGGAAGCTGCAAAGGGGCTATGAGGGAAGGAGGAGACAGGAGGACTTTAAGGAGATGGTTCTGCACATATGTAAGTAGATGAACAGAGTACTGGGGGTGGAATGGCCTAAGTGAGGTCAGGAAAAGACACTGAATAAAAGAAGGGTGGAGAAGAGTTAATCAAAATTTTTTCTTTTTTCTTTTTGTCTTTTGAGGTAGAGACTCTGGTCCAGGCTGACCTGGAATTCACCATGGAGTCTCAGGGTGGCCTCGAACTCACAGGCGATCCTCCTACCTCTGCCTTCCAAGTGTTGGGATTAAAGGCGTGCGCCACCACGCCTGGCTCAAGAGTTAATCAAAATTTAAGATGTTGCCAGGCGTGGTGGTACACACGCCTTTAATCCCAGCAGTCGGGAGGCAGAGGCAAGAGGATCGCCATGACTTTGAGGCCACCCTGAGAATACATAGTGAATTCCAGGTCAGCCTGGACTAGAGCAAGATCCTGCCTTGAAAAAAAAAAAAATTAAGATGTTATGAATAAGCCATAGGAAACCTACCTTTTTGTATAACATTGCATCCTGAAGCCATAGATTGTAAGTAGAAAACTTTCAGTGCCAGGGATAGGACACCTTTCAGTGAGTTGTTGGCCAGGGAGGTCCCTGATGCCCCCAAAACATTACAGGTCATTGCTAAGGCTCTTGGTTTCCCACCAGAAAAAGATGGTAAGACCCTACTGCTGAAGACTCCACATGCTTAGGCTGCAAGATCAGTGAGAAATTAAGCTGGAGATGAGCTGAAAACCTCCTCCCTGTAGAACAGCTGGCGCAAAGCTGGAAAAAGCTACACTGCATGCAGCCCCATGAGAGAGAGAGAAAGGTCATCAGTGGAGATAAACAGCAGTGGACACTGCAAGTCTTAAGTTTGGCCAGCCAGACCAAGTGACGCAAAGGGTGCAACAGTGGCATGTCTGTTACTGGGGAAACCAACCACTCTCTAATGGGACTGGAGGCCCACTCCATGGGAGGGAATACAAGCCTGGTACTTAAAATCTAGACAAAAGCCTATGATGAGGGAGGTCACGAGCCCTATGGATGGAACACCTGCTGCTGTCTGGCTGAATGCATATATGGTGCTCACCAAACAGCCCTGTAAACACTTCTCTTCACATTCGTACCCATGTATTAGTGCTACTCTCACTTCTGGTTAGAGAAGCCTCTCTTTTCAGATGGTGGTGACCTCTGGGATGACTCGAAAGGCACCATGGTGCTGAGAAGATATGACAGGAGCACTCAGCACTGAAACGTCTCTATCACACTTTCCAAGGCTCAGAATCCACTGCAGAATAGGTGGCAGAGAGAATGTGACAGCCACAGGAGGGAGGACTGCTCACAATGTAGTCCTCCAGACACAAAGTGGCCCAGATATCCATGAAGTCACCCTCTCCCAGTGCCTCGTACTACCTACACAGGTCCATTATAAGAGGAAGGAAAAGATGATGACATCAAAATAAAAGAGAGAGTAATGGAGAGGGGGAGAGAGTTGATACAGGGTGGATTTGTGAAGGGGAAACTGGGGGAAGGGCGGGAATTACCATGGTTTATTGTCTATCATTACGAAGTTGTCAATAAAAACTTTTTGAAAAAATAAAAAAAGAGCGCTCACTTAGGCAGCATATATACAAAAAAATTGGAAATGATACAGAGATTAGCATGGCCCCTGTGCAAGGATGACTTGCAAATATGTTTAGTGTTCCGTATTTTTAGGGTGAAGGGGACAGACCCTGAGGACACTCAACACCCACCAAAGCAGAGATCCAGAGGCTCCTAAGAGCTCATCACTGAAGGAGACTGAAAACTCACCCTCCACGGCTCAGGGGATTTTGCAGAAGAAGGGGTGGAAAGATTTTAAGAGCCACAGGTTGAGACATCATGCCCAAAGGCATTCCGTCCCCCACAAAATAACTGACTGCTATTCCTACAATGCATAAACCACAACTCCATGGGGAACACCTGCAACCCCACTGAGGAGGGCAGAATGGGGGCAGGGACGAGGGAAAAGAGTATCAACACATGAAGTATCCATACAAAACATCTTGTTAATAATAATAATAATAAACATTTAAAAAAAAAGAAAATCGAAGGCTGGGCATGGTAGTACACGCCTTTAATCCCAGCACTCAGGAGGCAGAGGTAGGAGAATCACCATGAGTTCAAAGCCACCCTGAGACTACAGAGTGAATTCCAGGTCAGCTTGAGCTAGAGTGAGACCCTACCTCAAAAAAACAAACAAAAAGTCAGTATCTCTTAACATGGAGCTAACTGAAAAAAAAAAAAAAAAATTAAGTAACTAATCCACTAGATATAGTGGAAATTGATTTTTTACTATCAGACTTTAAAGTTTTTATTTATTTTTTCTGTACCGGTAGCTCAACAAATTATACACGAGAGGTTTGCAATTATTTATACAAGGTATATTGCTTTGCATTTCATCCTAAAATCACTTGGCGTTCTCCCCAATTCTTCCTCTAAACCAGAACATTTGCCCTCCATCAAAGTACTAGTGGGTTGGCAAGCAAAAGTACTTGAGCTGGGCTGCAGAGATGGCTTAGTGGTTAAGTGCTTGCCTGTGAAGCCTAAGGACCCCGGTTCGAGGCTCGGTTCCCCAGGTCCCATGTTAGCCAGATGCACAAGGGGGCACACGCGTCTGGAGTTCATTTGCAGTGGCTGGAGGCCATGATGCACCCATTCTCTCTCTGCGTCTTCCTCTCTCTCAAATAAATAAATATTTTTAAAAAAGAAAGACTTGAGGTCAATGATGGGGTCACTCTCAATTGCACCCATTCTCTCTTTATCTTTCTTTTTTTTTTTTGGTTTTTTGATTTTTCCGAGGTAGGGTCTCACTCTAGCCCAGGCTGACCTAGAATTCACTATGGAGTCTCAGGGTGGCCTCGAACTCATGGCGATCCTCCTACCTCTGCCTCCCGAGTGCTGGGATTAAAGGCGTGTGCCACCATGCCCGGCTTCTCTTTATCTTTTTGTCTGTCTGCCCCTCTCCCTCTCTCTCTCTCTCTCTCTCTCTCTCTCTCTCTCTCACACACACACACACACACACACGCACATATGTATAGTACACGCATTCTCTAATTAACTAATTTTTTTTTTAAAAAGAGTATAAGGGCCAAAACTGGGTGTGTTGGCACACACCTTTAATCCCAATATTCCGGACGCAGAGGTTTGCTGTGAATTTGAGGCTAGACCGAGACTACAGAGCTCCAGGTCAGCCTGGGACAGAGTAAAACTCTACCTTGAAAAATAAATAAATTTTTTCAAAAGGCGGGCTGGAGAGATGACCTAGTGGTTAAGGCACTTGCCTGCGAAGCCTAAGGACGGATATTTGATTCTCCAGATTCCATGTTAAGGCAGCCACACAGAGGTGAGGCAAGCGCAAGGTCGCACCTGCCCACTAGATGGCGCTAGCGTCTGGAGTTCAGCTGCAGTGGCTGAGGCCCTGGTGTACCAATTCTCTTAGCCTCTCTCGTGTCTCTAAAATAAAAATAAATAAATAAATAAAAAGAGATTCATCTAGAATCATCATCCTGAATGTGCTGCAGGGGAGCCCACAGTGATCCTGCTAGCCATGGGGCCAGTGCTGGGCCCTGCTGCTTCGGACAGCACAACCTTCTTACCGGATGTGGCCTGAGCTGTGCCCAGGTCCCTCTGTTCTCGACCCTCAATGGACCCCTTCGGAGGTCATCCCACTACTGTGGGTCAGCTTCTGTAGCCCTGGGTCAGGACTGGAATGGACAAAGCTATGACCCATGAGCAGAGCATCCTGGATGAGCATGTGCCAGGTGCAGCAGAGGAGCCCCCAGCCCTGCCCTGGAGACACACACAGATGCATCACAGAACAAGCCCAGGCAGCAGCTTCAGATCCAACCTCTGATGCAGTCCCTAGGCCAGCTATCAGCTCACCGGTGTTAGGCCGTGGAAGTCCGTCACCTCCACTTTCTGAAACAAGGCCTTTCTAACTAGCCCAGGCTGGCCTAGACTTCTCTTCTCAGTGACCCACTTGCCTTAACTGGTCGATGGCTAAGATTACAGGGTGCTGACTGGGGTAATCAGACATTCTCACATGGGCGAGGAAATAACATCCATTGGGAGTTCCTTACTTCATTTTGTCCAAAATAGGATATTTACTCAAAGTTCTTTTGACCCAAATATGTTGTCACCTATCTCCTATTTTGTGGCTTACTCTCTTGCTGGGCCAAAAGTAAGTAAATAAATAAATAATAACACATTTGTTGAGGGGGTGGGGAAGGAGTACAGGAACGGGCATGGTAGGTAGCACATGTCAGCAATCCTAGAAATCCGAGGCAGAGGGATCAGAAGTTCAAGGTCATCCTTGTGTATATAGGGAAGTGAAAGCCAGAATACGTAACAGCTTATTTCTCAAAAGAAAAGAGGGAGGGAGGGAGGAAAGGATAAACTGAGAGCCTGTTAAGTGTGGTTCTGCATGCCTGTAATCACAATGCAGGTAGGAGAAATCAGAAATTCAAGGTCATCCTCAGCTACACAAAGAAGTTTGAGTAGAGTCTGGACTACATGAGGCCCTGCCAAAAAAAAAAAAGAAGAAGAAGAAGAAGAAAAGCTGAGAGAGAGAAGGGAATTTTCTCATAATGAAAACACACACACACACACACACACACACACACATATATATATATATTTCCCCCCCCCTTTGGTTTTTTGAGGTAGGGTCTTGCTCTAGCCCAGGCTGACCTGGAATTCACTATGGAGTCTTAGGGTGGCCTTGAACTCAAAGCGGTCCTCCTACCTCTGCCTCTCAAGTGCTGGGATTAAAGATGTGCACCACCATACCCGGCCCAAAATATCATTTGTATTTAATTTTTTTTTTTTATTTTATTTCAGAGAGAAAGAACTGCAATCAAGTTCCAGAAGCTTGCACCACCTAGTGGGTATGTGCGACCTTACGCTTGCCTCACCTTTCTGTGTCTGGCTTACATGGGATTTGGAGAGTCGAACATGGGTCGTTAGGCTTCACAGGCAAGCGCCTTAACCACTGAGCCATCTCACCAGCCCCAAACATCACTTTTATAATGGAAACAATATTTCTTTGAAACAGGGTTCCATGTAATCTAGCCTGGACTCAAACTTACTATGTGGCTGAGGATGACCTTAAAACCCCTGATGTTCCAGCCGGGTGTGGTAGCGCACGCCTTTAATCCCAGCACTCAGGAGGCAGAGGTAGGAGGATCGCCGAGAGTCCACCCTGAGACTCCATAGTGAATTCCAGGTCAGCCTGGACCAGAGTCAGACCCTACCTCGAAAAAACAAAAAAAACAAACAAACAAAAAAAACACCTGATATTCTTACATCTACCTTCCAAGTGCAGGGAGTACAGGCAGGCACCACTCCACCCAGTTTTATGCAGTGCAGTTTTATGCATCTATTTTTTGTTTTGTTTTGTTTTGGTTTTTAGTTTTTTCAAGGTAGTGTCTCGCTCTAGCCAAGGCTAACCTGGAATTCACTCTGTGGTCTCAGGGTGGCCTCGAACTCCTAACTCTGCCTCCCAAGTGCTGGGATTAAAGGTGATGTGCCACAACGGCCGGCATGCTTCCAGTTTTATGCAGGCCATTAAACACAGAACTTCATTTATGCTAGGTAAGCACTCTATCCATGGAGCTCTATCCCTAGCCCACTTTGCTTTCTTAAAAAAAAAATATGCATATATTTTTAAATTTATTTGAGAGAGAGAGAGAGAGAGAGAGGCGTGTCAGGGACTCTAGCCATTGCAAATGAAGTCCAGATGCATGCACCCCTTGTGCATGTGGTTTATGTGGGTCCTGGGGAATTGAACCTAGGTCCTTTGGCTTTGCAGGCAAGCGCCTTAACCGCTAAACCATCTCTTCAGCCCCCATTTTGTTTGAGACAGGATCTTGCTATATAATATATATATATATATATATATATCATATATAATATATATATATATATATATATATATCACCCTGGATGGCTTGGAACACACTAAGCAGACAAGGCTGGTGCTAAGTGCCAGGGCTACAAGTGCATGCCATGACAATGGGCCAGGTAAAAATACTCTTAACTTCTTGAATGTTTTTTTTTTTTTACAGAGTGAATTCCAGGTCAGTCTAAGCTAGAGTGAGACCCTACCTTGAAAAACTAAAAAAAAAAAAGAAAGAAAGAAAAGGAGAACTAGAGGGATGGCTTAGCAGTTAAGGCATCAGCCTTGCAAAACCCAAAGAACCCAGGTTCGATTCCCCAGGACCCATGTAAGCCAGATGCACAAGGTGACGCATGCATCTGGAGTTCATTTGCAGTGTCTGGAAGCCCTGGTGCACCCATTCTCTCTCTCTCTTTCTCTCTGCCTCTTTCCCTCTCTCAAATAAATAAATCAAAATAAAAATGTACTAGAGATAGGTATGACCAATCCTCTATTTTAAATATGTTATTTACTTACTTATTTGAGACAAAAAAAGAGACAGAGAGAGGAGGAAAGAGCGAATATGGATGTGCCAGGGCCTCCAGCCACTGCAAACAAACTCCAGATGCATGTGCCCCCTTGTACATCTGGCTTACATGGGTCCTGGGGAGTTGAACCTGGGTCCTTTGGTTTTGCAGGCAAACGACTTAATTACTAAGCTATCTCTCCAGTCCCGCAATTTTCTATTTTAAAGATGGAACCTCTCCAAAGCCACCGCAATTTCATTCCATAATGCCGCAACATCTTCCTCAGCACATCTGAAGTATACTAAAACACTTCACATTTAAAATTACTGTTCCCGGGCTGGAGAGATGGCTTAGCAGTTAAGTGCTTGCCTGTGAAGCCTAAGGACCCTGGTTTGAGGCTCGGTTCCCCAGGTCCCACGTTAGCCAGATGCACAAGGGGGCACATGTATCTGGAGTTCGTTTGCAGAGGCTGGAAGCCCTGGCGCGCCCATTCTCTCTCTCTCCCTCTATCTGTCTTTCTCTCTGTGTCTGTCGCTCTCAAATAGATAAATAAAAAATTTTAAAAATAAATAAATAAATAAAATAAAATTACTGTTCCCGCTGGGCATGGTGGCACACGCCTTTAATCCCAGCACTCGGGAGGCAGAGGTAGGAGGATCGCCGAGAGCTCGAGGCCACCCTGAGACTACAAAGTGAATTCCAGATCAGCCTGAGCTAGAGTGAGACCTGACCAAACAAAACAATACTAATAAATAAAATAAAATTAAGTGTTTATACATGATGATATTAAAAGGCAGCTGAGCATAGTGGCTTTAATCCCAGCACTAGGGAGACAGAGGTAGGAGGACACTCTGAGTTCCAGGCCAGCCTGAGACTCAGCCTGGGCTAAAGTGGGACCTTACCTGGGGGTGGGGGGGAGAGATAATAAAAGACAGAGACCACATATATCTACTACGTTACCTCCAATGCCAACGCTGTGAACAGCACTCCCTAAAACACTGTTAGGTATATGAAAAGGCAGAGCTGTATCTTAGACCTTGAGCATACTTTCTCGTTCATTCTCTCTCTCTGTTCGGGTTTGGCTTTTTTTTATTTTTTTTGTATTCATTAATTTAATTAACTTATTTATTTGAGAGAATAAGACAGAATGGGCTCACCAGGGCCCCTAGTCACTGCAAATGAACTCCAGACACATGCGCCACCATGCGTGTCTGGCTTACGTGGGTCCTGGGGAATTGAACCTTGGTCCTTACATTTCTCAGGCAAGCACCTTAACCACTAAGCCATCACTCCAGTACAGTTGTTGTTTTGTTTGTTTCTTTTATTACATGGGTTCTTATAAGAAGTGCAAACTTTTAGTCCAGCTCCAAATCAAACTCTAGGTGCAAGATGTCCAGCAAGCCCTCCAGGTAGTTCTGACCAACAGTAACTTTGAGAACCCCTGACTTACATATCTCAACTATTCAAAACACAAAATACCACTTGAAAAATATAAGATACAAAGCTTTATGAAATTCATTTAACTATGCATCAAATGCGGACTAAACATACTGTGCAATAAAAAAAAAAGTAGGCTTGGGACATGGCTTAGTGGTTAAGGTGTTTGCCTGAGAAGCCTAAGGACACAGGTTCGATTCCCCAAGACCCACAAGGAGGCACATACATCTGGAGTTGGTATGCAGTGGCTAGAGGCCCTGGCATCCCATTCTCTCTCTGCCTCTTCCTCTGTCGCTCTCTCTCTCAAATAAATAAATAAATAAATAAGATATAATATTTAAAAAAGAAAGAAAAGTAAAATAGCTGGGGGTGGTGGCACACACTTTAAATCCTAGCACTCAGGAAGCAGAAGTAGGAGAGGGAGAACCAGGTCAACCTGGGCTAGAGACCCTAATTCAAAAAAGAAAAAAGTCTCTACAAATAATGTCCAGCTCTTAAGCAAATATTTTTCCCTCTCTTCCCTTCTCCCATATACACACTCTTTTGTTATGAGTACATGTTTCAGCAAGTAAAGAAAAGTCAAGTTAGTTGGGTATAAAATCTAAACACACTAGTGCCTAATATATCTACTGTAATCTGAATGTCTGTGTTCGCCTCAAATTCACATGTTGAATTCCTAGCTCACCAGGTGGTGTTAGGAGGCAAGGCAGGGCCTTTAGAAGGTGATTAAATAACCTAGGCAGACCTTTCAAGAATGGGAGGCGTGGCCTTGCATAGGCCGCTCCAGGAAGCTGTCTTCCCCTTCCACCACGCAAGGATACAAGAAGAAAGTGACATTCTATGAGTCAGGGGACAAGCCCTCACTAGAAACTAGGCACGGTGGTACACACCAGCACTTGGGAAGCTGAGGAGGATTGTCTGGTGACTACCAGCCCAGCCAGAGCTACATAGCAAGACTGTCTTAAAAAAAAAAAAAAAAAAAAAAAAAGGCTGGAGAGATGGCTTAGCAGCTAAGCACTTGTCTGTGAAGCCTAAGGACCGTGGTTCAAACTCGATTCCCAAGGACCCACATTAGCCAGATGCACAAGGGGGCGCCCATGTCTGGCGTGCGTTTGCAATGGTTGGAGGCCCTGTTGCCCCCATTCTCTCTCTCTCTATCTGCCTCTTTCTCTCTCTGTCAAACAAAAAAGATCATAAAAAAAAAAACAAGGGCTGAAGAGATGGCTTAGTGGTTCAGGCACTTGCCTGCAAAGCCAAAGGTCCCAGGTTCAATTCCCCAGGACCCATGTAAGCCAGATACACACAGTGGCCCATGTGTCTGGAGTTTCTTTGCAGTGGCTGGAAGCCCTGATGTACCCATTCCCTTATCTGCCTCTTTGTTCTCTCCTTCTCTCAAATAAATAAATAAAAATAAAATATTTGAGCCAGGTGTGGTGGTGTGAGCCTTTAATCCCAGCACTCGAGCCTTTAATCCCAGCACTCGGGAGGCAGAGGTAGGAGGATTGCTGAGTTCAAAGCCACCCTGAGACTACAAAGTGAATTCCAGGTCAACCTGGACTAGAGTAAGACTCTAACTCAAAAAAATAAAAAATAAAATATTTTTAAAATATATTCATCCCTAGTGCAAGGACCTTACACTTCCAGAATCCTAGCAGTCTGGAATCTTCAGTAAGACCGCTCTTTATTCTGAAAAGGACATCATCTCACTATATTCCTTTTTGCATCAAAATTAAGATACTTAGGGCTGGAGAGATGGCTTAGCAGTAAGACACTTGCCTTTGAAGCCTAAGGAACCAGGTTCAATTCCCTAGGTCCCAACTAAGCCAGATGCACATGCATCTGGATTTTGTTTGCAGTGGCTAGAGGCCCACATGTGCCCATTCTTTCCTTCTCTCTCCCTCTCTCTGTAATAAATAAATAAAGATAGATTTTTTTTTTTTTAAAGTTAAGATGAAGCCAGGTGTGGTGGCGCACACCTTTCATCCCAGCATTCGGGAGGCAGAGGTAGGAGGATCGCCGTGAGTTCAAGGCCACCCTGAGACTCCATAGTGAATTCCAGGTCAGCCTGGGCTAGAGTGAGCCCCTACGTCGAAAAAGCAAAATAAATAAATAAATATAAAAAATAAAAAAATTAAGATGCTGAAACTCACTCTTCCAGAGTAGTCTACAAGTTGCCTAAATTTCAGTTTAGGATGACGCTTATTTGTTAAGGTGGGAAATGAAACCATAAAGTCTCAAAGTAACTACTTGATCTGGACACTGGGCACAGACATAAGTAAAGAACAGTTGCTTCTAGAAACTCACATTCCTGGGGGGGGGGGACAGATCAGCACACACTGGCCCGTGTGATAAATGAAAAAGTGTCCAACACGGGAGAATGTCAACCTCTGAGTGCAGGAGTCACAGAGTCAGGGGACGTTGACAGATTCAATGATGTGACAGCAAACTCTTTCCTGAAAATCCGTGGACGGAAGTCAGAGCTTAGAATGCAATCATCAGGACTTAGTTTTGACTAGAAAGCCTGACTTTCCAGATATCAACATTTTACCTTACTGGGTATGATAGAACAATGTTTTCAATAACTCTACTGCAAATTACATGTAACCTAATTACTGGAAGAAAAAAAAAAAAGCAGCCATAGTTGCAGCCTATTTAGAAGCAGGGAGAAAATTTGCAAATAGACATCGTTCCCCCTCTGCGCTCCCCCTCCCCCCAAAGAAAGGAGAGAAAGGGCAAAAAACCAAATGAACCCTTTGGAGGGAAGCTGTTCAGAACATTGTCAGTGAGGCCTGGCTGCCAAGCTGATTTTCAGTCCTTAAATGCCCTTAAGTCTCTCTCTGCCTCCCAGCAAAAAACAAATCATTCGTTTCTGAGTATTCACAGTCAAACCTGCAAATTAAATCTGTGTGTGTGTGTGTGTGTGTGTGTGTGC
Organism: Jaculus jaculus; assembly: GCF_020740685.1. Taxonomy (NCBI): domain Eukaryota; kingdom Metazoa; phylum Chordata; class Mammalia; order Rodentia; family Dipodidae; genus Jaculus; species Jaculus jaculus. The sequence continues at coordinate 5,230,094 of NC_059122.1, read as the reverse complement.
GCGCGCGCGCTTTAATTTCCCAAACCGTTAAAATGTACTCAAAATTTTAAAAAAATTTTAAAAAAAGATTTAATTCCAAAACATTGTTAGGTATCTGCCACCGTTACCTCATAAGGTCACTATATATAGTGTGTGTGTGGGTATGTATGTAATATATATGTGTGTGTATACACATACAAAAACACTATATATATGTATGTATGTACGTAAGTATAACGTGTGTGTGGTCCACATATACAAACTATATGTATGTATAGCGTGTGTGTGTGTGTGTGTGTGTGTGTGTGTGTGTGTATGCATGCATGCATGCTGGCCCACCACTCTGCAAGCAAGCAAGCACCTTTGACCGCTCAGCCATCTGCCCAAGCACTCCGTAATATCTCCCCCCCCCAAATCACTCAGGTTTTGCAATGACATTAGGCAGCCGAAAGACTTCCACACCTCCAATCTCCTTCCTCCTCCCCTCGCCCTCCAAACCAAGAAGAACAGGGAACAGGAAAGAAAGCCTAGGGGATCTCCCCCCAACAGCAATCGCCTTCACATTGACCCTGCTCAGACCCTCCTCTTCCCGTACCCCCTCCCCGTTTCCCCACAACCCCAGCAGCTCCCAGAAGGAAATGGGGGAGGAGGGGAGGGACAGCGACGGTGGGGGGGGGGACATCACGACCAGAGGTGGAGGAGATGGGAGGGATGGTGGTGGCAGTGGTGGTGGTGGGCGAAGGGGAAGGGGATGCTGGAGATCGAGATGCTGAATGGGGTGCAAAAGAGAGAGATGGGGAGAAAGAAAAGGGAGGTTAAGACAAGCGAGTGTGGAGGGGGGGGTCGCAGAGAGAATGTCACGGGAGAGCTGACAAAAGGATTGTCACCAGGGACAGGGGAAAGGGGAGACGGTGAGACTCGAACCAGCCCGGGGATGGGAGCTTCCCCCGGGGAAGGAGGAGGAGCTGGGCATCCGAAGGGAACAGGAGAAGGCTAAGCCCCCCTACTCCCACCCCCACCCCGACACGCGGCTCTGGCAGGCCTCGCTCGCTCACCATGGCTGCTCCGGCCTGGTCCTCGGGTTTGCAGCCTCGGTCTGGAGTGAGGGCGGCGGGCCGGGCCTGAGCCCGCTCGCCCAGGCTCAGCCGGCCTCCGAGGCTCCAGCAAGGCTCCGTGGAGCAGCGGCTCCGCAGGCCTCAAAAGCTCCTTCTCGCACCCTCCCCTCCCACCCCCTTCCCCCCCCCAAGCCGGGAGGAGCGCAGCGCCCGAGCCGCAGCCGCAGCGGGACCCCAGAGCGTAGGCTCCGCCCACTCCTCCCCGATAGCCACGCCCCCTCCGGGCAAAAGCCACGCCTACTCCGTAGCGCTGGCCACGCCCCCTTCGCTGCCGTCTTCGCCGGCGCGGCCCAACCACCCAGCGTGACCTCCGACTGCTCGCTGGCCGCCCCCACCCAGGCGGGGTCCTTAAAGGGGCAGCGCCCGGCTCACATCCGCCTAGATCCTTTAACCAGAGGAGCTTTCGGCCTTACGTCACTCCGAAACGGACTGGTCATGCGCAGATCGTTCCGTCCCGCCCTGTCACTCACCGTCGTTTGACAGACAGGGAGAGGAGGAGAGCTAGACAGAATGGGCGCTCCTGGGCCTGCAGCCGCTGCAAATGAACTGCAGATGCATGCGCCTCCTTGTGCATCTGGCTTATGTGGGTCCTGGGGAATCGAACTTGGGTCCCGCGAAGCCATCTAGCATACCATCGTTCTTTTTAGAGTTTTTGATTTTTTTTTTTTTTTTTGGTTTTTCGAGGTAGGGTCTCCCTCTAGCCCAGGCTGACCTGGAATTCACTATGGAGTCGCAGGGTGGCCTGGAACTCTCGGTGATCCACCCACCTCTGCCTCCCGAGTGCTGGGATTAAAGGCTTGCGCCACCAAACCCTGGCCATTTTTAGGGTTTTAGTCATTCAGGTCCTCATTGTCATAGATCTGGCGGTGATGTCAGTGTGCTCTCTCTGGCTTCTCCCTTCTAGAGAGATCGCCTTTGTTTCAGCCTCTGGCTCTCATATGTTTTGCTGTTTGTAAATTTCGTTTTTTTCTTTTTTTTCTCCTAACCCAAGTTGACCTGGAATTTACTATGAAGTCTCAGGGTGGCCTTGAACCTCTACCTCCGCCTCCTGAGTGCTAGGATTAAAGGCGTGCACCACCACACAATTTGTAAACATTTTTTTCATTGTTAACTTAAGTTTTATTTATTTTTTTTAATTTTTTTTATTTACTTATTTGAGAGTGAGAGAGAGAGAGACAGAGAGAGAGAATGGGCGCGCCAGGGCTTCCAGCCACTGCAAACGAACTACAGATGCATGCGCCCCCTGGTGCATCTGGCTAACGTGGGTCCTGGGGAATCGAGCCTCGAACCGGGGTCCTTAGGCTTCACAGGCAAGTGCTTAACGGCTAAGCCATCTCTCCAGCCCTTAAGTTGTATTTTTAAAGATTTGTTTTTATTTATTTATGAGAGAGAGAGAATAGGCGCGCCAGGGCCTCTACACACGGCAAACAAACTCCAGACACATGTGCCACCTCTGCATCTGGCTTGCTAGGGTCCTGGAGATGGAACACAGGGCATTGGAAAAGCTAGGCTACTGCTCGGCCACTGTGCCACAGCCCTTTAATCTCAGCTTTATTTTTTAATTGCTTTTTTTTGGGGGGGGGTTGAGGTAGGGGTCTCACTCTAGCCCAGGCTGACCTGGAATTCACTATGGAGTCTCAGAGTGCCCTCAAACTCACAGCAGTCCTCCTACCTCGGCCTCCCGAGTGCTGGAATCGAAGGTGTGCACCACCACACCCGGCTTAATTGTTTTTATTTACCAGAGAAAGAGAATGGGTGCACCAGGGTCTCTAGCCGCTGCAAACAGACTGTAGATGCATGCGTCACCTTGTGCATTTGGCTTACATGGGTCCTGTGTAATCAAACCTGGATCTTTAGGCTTCCTAGGCGAGTGCCTTAATGGCTGAGCTATCTATCCAGCTCTAATCTCAGTTTCTAATCTCAGATCATTCCATGTATTTTTACTTACTTATTTATTTATTTGGGTTTTTCAAGATAGGGTATTGCCCAGGCTGACCTGGAATTCACTAAATTTATTTACTTACTTCTTTTTGTTTGTTTTCTAAGCCAGCCGTGGTGGCACATGCCTTTCTTTTTTATTTTTTTTATTTTTTATTTATTTTTTTTTGAGGTAGGGTTTCACTCTAGTCCAGGCTGACTTGAAATTCACTAGGTAGTCTCAGGGTAGCCTCAAACTCACAGCGATCCTCCTACCTCTGCCTCCAGAGGGCTGGGATTAAAGGCGTGAGTCACCATGCCCAGCAGCATCCTACCTTATTAGTTTACTCCCTTCAATATTTGGTACCAGCTCTTCAACTCCCCCAGGACCTAAAAGCAACTGCACTGCATTTCACTGTTCTCATACTGACTTTCTATCCTAACTTCTGAAGGACTCAGGAACCAGAGGGATGCCATGACAGGCTTCAGAGTCACCAGTAGGCCTAAATTTCTGTTTTCCCAGCAAGGATTAAATAAGAATTTAACAGCTACTGAAAAAAGATCACAAATTGCTTATGCCATACATTTCTATAGTCATAAGACAAGTTGTTTAAGTTCCTCAAACACACATAGCCAATCACAATAAAGGTTACCTAATCTGCTTGAAATCCCCCTACCCCCTGCCCACCAACTCTGCCCCCCAGCATCCTAAGCCTATCAGAAAAATACAAGTGCAGTTACTGCTTAAATCTACCAATCATGGAACCGTTCCCCTACTTCTTTGTTCAAATCCCTGTAAAAAACCTGCCCCCTGCTGCTCGGGGCTCTTGTACGGATCCACTGCGTTGGTGAAGACAAGAGTCCGAGCTTAAGCCCAAAATAAACTTGCCTTTGCATACCTGTTTGGTTCTCCTTGGTGGTCACTGGGGGCGCCAAGAACTGTGCATAACACCTCCTTAAGGAGCTTAGATTTTACTACTGTTGGTGATGAAAACAATTCCCACCTATGCATCTGCCTTTCTTCAGCCTTTCTCTCCTTTCTCTGTTCAGACAAAACTTCACTCCTGGTCTGGAGACATGGCTTAGCTGTTAAGGCACCTGCCTGCAAAGCCTAAGGACCCAGGTGGAGTCAGATGCACAAGGGGCCGCATGCTTCTGGAGTTCTTTTGCAGGGGCTCCAGGCCTTGGAGCACCCATTCTTTCCACCTCCTTCCCAGGCAAATAAATAAAAATAAGTAATAAAAAAAAAGAAAAGTAGGGCTGGAGAGATGGCTTAGCAGTTAAGCGCTTGCCTGTGAAGCCTAAGGACCTCGGTTCGAGGCTCGGTTCCCCAGGTCCCACGTTAGCCAGATGCACAAGGGGGCGCACGCGTCTGGAGTTCGTTTGCAGAGGCTGGAAGCCCTGGCGCGCCCATTCTCTCTCTCTCCCTCTATCTGTCTTTCTCTCTGTGTCTGTCGCTCTCAAATAAATAAATAAATAATTTTTAAAAAAAAAAAAAAGAAAAAAGAAAAGTATTCCTGATCAGCAGCAAAAAAGGGCGAGGGAAAACCCAAAACTATACTGACTGGTTAAGTGATATGAATTTAATGTCATTATCCTGAAACGAGCCCTTAGTTTTTCCAGTTGTAAACATGTTTCCATCCGCCTGGATAACCACCTCACATCTATTTCTCCAGTCCTCCACTTCCTCCCTCATGTTCATTTAACTGATAGCTTTGATTCCAATTCACTGAGAAATGGAAAAAAAAGAAAGAAGAAACTTCTAGGCAAGAGATGATTCAGTGGAACAGGAGTGGGGAAGGGAGATAAAAGAGAACAATAGGAGGCTGGAGAGATGGCTTAGCGGTTAAGGCGCTTGCCTGCAAAGCCAAAACACTCAGGTTCGAATCCCCAGGACCCACAAAAGCCAGATGCACAAGGTGGCGCATGAGTCTGGAGTTCATCTGTAGTGGCTAGATGCCCCTGGTGTGCCCACTCTCTCTCTAGCCCTCTCTCTCTCTCAGATAAATCAATAAAAATAAAATATTCAGCCGGGCGTGGTGGCACACGCCTTTAATCCCAGCACTTGGGAGGCAGAAGTAGAAGGATCACCATGAATTCGAGGCTACGCTGAGACTACATAGTGAATTCCAGGTCAGCCTCAGCTAGAGTGAGACCTCAAAAGACCAAAATTAAATGAATAGAATAAAATACTTTACAAAGATAACCATAGTAGGGTAGGATCAAATCATAATGTGTTCATGTATTTATTTATTGTGGAATCATTTATTATCTTGAGTCTTACTAAACTGTTGACCAGCCGGGCATGGTGGCACATGCCCATTTGGAAGGCCAAGGTAGGAGGATTGCCATGAGTTCAAGGCCACCGTGAGACTACACAGTGAATTCCAGGTCAGCCTGAGCTAGAGTGAGACCCTACCTTAGAAAAAAAAAAAACCTCCCTGTGGGCCAGCACCTCCACCACTGGCTCCGCTCTGGTGTTCATGTATTTAAATCTTCAACAAAAAATAAGACTTAAGAGGCAAAGGAAGGGTAGGACTCCTTACAAAGTGCTCCTCCCGACACAAAATGACCTGGATATCCATGACCTCACAGTGCCTGACACTACCTACACAAGACCATCATAAGAGGAGGAAAAGATGATGACATCAAAATAAAAGAGAGACTGATTGAGATGGGGAGGGGATATGATGGAGAATGGAGTTTCAAAGGGGAAAGAGGGGGGAGAGAGGGTATTACCATGGGATAATTTTTTATAATCATGGAAGCTGTTAATAAAAATTTGAAAAAATAATTCAATAAAAAGTACTAAGGGAGAGTGAAGTTTCAAAGGTGCAAGTTGGGAGAGGGAGGGAATTACCATGGGATATTGTTTACAATTATGGAAGTTATCAATAAAAAACTAAAATAAAAATAAATAGCCAGGCGTGATGGCGCACCCCTTTAACCCCAGCACTCAGGAGGCAGAGGTAGGAGGATCGCCATGAGTTCGAGGCCACTCTGAGACTACAGAGTGAATTCCAGCTCAGCCTGAACTAGAGTGAGCCCATACCTTGAAAAACAAAAATAAATAAGTAAACAACATAAAAATAAACAAGCAACATAAAGAATAAACAAATAAAGGGTGTTTACACACTAAGGATGTAGCTCAGTAGTACAGGGGTTGGTTGGAATGTATAAGCCCTTAGGTTCACTGTCCAGTACCACAAAAACAAACAAGCAAAAAATTTTGGGGACTGGAGAAATGGCTCATCAGTTAATGGAACTCGCTTATAAAGGGTGCTTGCAATAAAGACCTATCATTAACACTAAAAAGAAGAAGAAGAAGAAGAAAAAGAAGGTGGGCTGGAGAGATGGCTTAGCGGTTAAGCGCTTGCCTGTGAAGCCTAAGGACTCCAGTTCGAGGCTCGGTTCCCCAGGTCCCACGTTAGCCAGATGCACAAGGGGGCGCACGCGTCTGGAGTTCGTTTGCAGAGTCTGGAAGCCCTGGCGCGCCCATTCTCTCTCTCTCCCTCTACCTGTCTTTCTCTCTGTGTCTGTCGCTCTCAAATAAATAAATTAAAAAAAAAAAAAGAAAAAGAAGGAAAGTTACACTTTCCAAACTAGAATTTTGAGAAGCAGTCAGTCTCAGTAATAAGGATCTAGGAGGGTAACTCCTACTATAAGCTCTTTTCTTTACTACCCATTAATTATTGTAAGGAGAGGATGCTTTGTAAAAGCATTTAAAGTGATGGAGAGATAGCTAAGCGGTTAAGGCGCTTGCCTGTAAAAGCCAAAACACCCAGGTTCGATTCCCCAGGACCCATTTAAGCCAGATGCACGAGGTGGCGCATATGTCTGGAGTTCGTTTGCAGTGGCTGGAGGCCCTGGTGTACCCATTCTCTCTCCACGCCCCCTTTCTCTATTTGCCTCTTTATCTCTCTCTCTCAAAGATAAATAAATAAATAAACATTTTTCTTAGCCAGGCATGGTGGTGAACACCTTTAATCCCAGCACTCGGGAGGCAGAGTTAGGAGGATCACTGTGAGTTCAAGGCCACCCTGAGACTACGTAGTGAAATCCTGGTCAATCTGGGGTAGAGTGAGACCCTTCCTCGAAACCCCAACCCCCCAATTTTAAAAATTTTATTTTTATTATTTTTTTAATTTGTTTTCTGCTTGTTTTTATTTAGTTGAGAGCGACAAGACAGAGAGAAAGACAGATAAATAGAGAGAGAATGGGCACGCCAGGGCCTCCAGCCACTGCAAACGAATTCCATATGCATGCACCTCCTTGTGCATCTGGCTTACGTGGGTACTGGGGAATCGAGCCTCAAACTGGGTTCCTTAGGCTTCACAGGGAAGCCCTTAACTGCTAAGCCATCTCACCAGCCCTTAAAATTTATTTTTAATGAGAGAGAAAGATAGAATGGGCACAGCAGGGCCTCTGGCTGCTGCAAATGAACTCCAGATGCATGTGCTACTTTGTGCATCTGGCTTAACATGGGTACTGGGGAATCGAACCCAGGCTGTTAGGCTTTGCAAGTGAGTGCCTTAAGCACTTAACCATCTCTCCAGCCATGGAGGGTACATTTTTTGGGGGGGGGAGGGACTTTTGGGGGCCTTTTTTTTTTTTGGTTTTTCGAGGTAGGGTCTCACTGGTCCAGGCTGACCTGGAATTAACTCTGTCATCTCAGGGTGGCCTTGAACTCATGGCAATCCTCGTACCTCTGCCTCCCGAGTGCTGGGATTAAAGGCATGCGCCACCACACCCGGCTTTATGGGGGCCTTTTTTAATGAAGCAGTGTTAGAATTTTATTAAAGAAGTTTCCATACAGTATAGGAAGTTTAAAGGGATATTTTAATAGAGATTTTTTAAGCACAAGGGTTAATAAGTTAAAAGAAGCTGGCTTGGGCTGGAGAGATGGCTTAGCGGTTAAGCGCTTGCCTGTGAAGCCTAAGGACCCTGGTTCGAGGCTCGGTTCCCCAGGTCCCACGTTAGCCAGATGCACAAGGGGGCGCACGCGTCTGGAGTTCGTTTGCAGAGGCTGGAAGCTCTGGCGCGCCCATTCTCTCTCTCTCCCACTCTGTCTTTCTCTCTGTGTCTGTTGTTCTCAAATAAATAAATAAATAAAAAGAAGCTGGCTATAATAGCATATGTCTTTACTCCCAGCTACCTGGAATTCACTCTGTAGTCTCAGGGCAGCCTCGAACTCATAGTGACCCTCCTGCCTCAGCCTTCCAAATGCTGTAATTAAAGGCATGCAACTGGGGCTGGAGAAATGGCTTACCGGTTAAGATGCTTTATCTGCAAAGCCTAATGACCCATGTTTGAATCTCCAGATCCCATGTAAGCCAGATGCATAAAGGTGAGGCAAGCACAAGGTCGCACATGCCCACTAGGTGGCACAAGTGCCTGGAGTTCAATGGCAGTGACTGGAAACCACAGCACACCAATTCTCTCTTTCTCTCCCTCTCCCTCTCTCTCTCTCTCTTTTTATCTTTACTTTTCCCCCCTCCCCCACCAAGGTAGGGTTTTACTCTAGCCCAGACCTGGGTTTCACTGTGTAATCTCAGGGTGGCCTCGAACTCACAGGTGATCCTCCTTCCTACCTCTGCCTCCCGAGTGCTGGGATTAAAGGCATGCGCCACCATGCCCGGCTCATTCTTTTTTTTTTTTTAAAGAAATTTATTCTAAAAAAAAAATGCAAATGGTTCCTGGTCATGTTATCACACAATGTATAACATTCAAATCTGAGTTATAAAATTTTGCTATGGGGCTGGAGAGATGGCTTAGCGGTTAAGCACTTGCCTGTGAAGCCTAAGGACCCCAGTTCGAGGCTCGGTTCCCCAGGACCCATGTTAGCCAGATGCACAAGGGGGCGCAGGCGTCTGGAGTTCGTTTGCAGAGGCTGGAAGCCCTGGCGTGCCCATTCTCTCTCTCTCCCTCTATCTGTCTTTCTCTCTGTGTCTATTGCTCTCAAATAAAAAATAAATAAATAAAATTAAAAAAAAAATTTGCTATGATCTCAACTAAAATATGGCAATAACAATACACAGTTCGCAATATGAAGCTGGACTGACTTCATCCTGAATGCATTTGAATATATGTTGAACACAACTTGAATATTCGATATATACTGTACTCATAGAAATTCTGCTATAAATTATGTGGAACACACCCGTTACATTTGTATAGATGGCACCTTTTTTTGTTTTGTTTTTTGTTTTTTTTTTCAAGGTAGGGTCTCACTCTAGCCCAGGCTGACCTGGAATTCATTCTGTATTCTCAGGGTGGCCTCGAACTCACGGCGATCCTCCTACCTCTGTCTCCCCAGTGCTGGGATTAAAGGCGTGCGCCACCACGCCCGGCATCTTTCAGTTTTCTTCATAATTAGCAAACGTAATAGGAAAACAATGTTGGAGGAAGGACAGAGGAAGACGATGGTATCTCAACTATGGTCTAAGAGCTCACCACCCTAAATTTGAGGATGGGACAATGACAGGAATCACTCTTATTCTGAGCTGGCGAGATGTGTGTAGATCAAATGTAAACAAACAGAAAATTTAAAAAAAATAGAAACCCAGTTCCTCTCACTGAGGAGCAACTCCCCATTTTCTCCTCCCAGAACCCTTGAGCACTGTTCTACATTTTAAAACTATAAAGCTGGTCATGGTGGCGCACACCTTTAATCCCAGCACCATGGAGGCAGAGGTAGAAGAATGACTGTGAGTTCAAGGCCACCCTGAGACTACATAGTAAATTCCAGGTCACCTGGGCTAGAGTGATACCCTACCGTGAAAAAAAAAAATAAAAAAACTAAGAGAGAGCAAAGGCAGGTGTGGTGGTATATGCACCTTTAATCCCAGCATTTGGCACTTGGGAGGCAAAGGTAGGAGGATTACCGTGAGTTCGAGGCCACCATGAGACTACAGAGTGAATTCCAGGTCAGCCTGGGCTAGAGTGAGACACTATCTCAAAAAAAAAGAAAAGAAAAGAAAAGAGAGAGAGAGAAGGAAAGGAAAAAAGAGAGAGAGAGAGAGAGAAAGAAAGAGAAGAAAAGAAAGAGAAGGAAAAAAAGAAGCCAGGCGTGGTGGCGCAAGCCTTTAATCCCAGCACTGGGGAGGCAGAGGTGGGAGGATTGCCGTGAGTTCAAGGCCACCCTGAGACTCCATAGTGAATTCCAGGTCAGCCTGGGCTAGACTGAGCCCCTACCTCAAAATAAAATAAAATAATGTTTTAAAAAACATAATTCTAGGGCTGGAGAGATGGCTTAGTGGTTAAGCGCTTGCCTGTGAAGCCTAAGGACCCCGGTTCGAGGCTCGGTTCCCCAGGTCCCACGTTAGCCAGATGCACAAGGGGGCGCATGCGTCTGGAGTTCATTTGCAGAGGCTGGAAGCCCTGGCGCGCCCATTCTCTCTCTCTCCCTCTATCTGTCTTTCTCTCTGTGTCTGTCGCTCTCAAATAAATAAATTTAAAAAAAATAAATAAAAACAAAAACAAAAACATAATTCTAGATGGGGGTTGGGAGATGGCTTAGAGGTTAAGGCACTTCCCTGTGAGGCCTGAGAACTCAGGTTCAATGCTCTGGGTCCCACATAAGCCAGATGCACATAGAGGCTAGAGTGAGACCCTATCTCAAAAAGAAAAAGAACTTATTAAGGGAGCCCCAGTGACCTATCTCTTATTTATTTTATCAATTTATTTCTTTGCAAGCAGAGAGAGAAGGAGAGAAAGAATGGGCACACCAAGGCCTCAAACCATGGCAAACAAACTCCAGACACATGTGCCACATGCTACAGGCTTTACGTGGCAAGTGGGGAGTCAAGCTCAGATCATTAGGTTTTGCAGGCAAGCGCCTTAACCACTGAGCCATCTCTCCAGCCCTGTCTCTTGATAGAGGGAGAGAGAGAGAATGGGGCGCCAGGGCTTCCAGCCTCTGCAAACAAACTCCAGACACGTGCCCCCCCTTGTGCATCTGGCTAACGTGGGACCTGGGGAATCGAGCCTCGAACCGGGGTCCTTAGGCTTCACAGGCAAGCGCTTAACCTCTAAGCCATCTCTCCAGCCCAAGCCCTGTCTCTTGTTTCTACGCTGTTTCTGCTGCGTTATGCCCATACTAGGGCCTCCAGCCACTGCAAACGAACTCTACGTTCTAAGAGGAGAGAAAGACATATGAGAAGGCGGTGGAGTTGCAGGAGGGAGATGTGCTTAGGGTCTACAAACAGAGCGTGAATGGGAGGGGAATACACAGAGCTGGAAAGGCAAGCCGAGTGTATATTTCTGCTTACGGCTCCTTTCTGCTTAGTTCTGATAGCATTTGGTGCCATTTTAAAAAATATATATATTTATTAGCCGGGTGTGGTGGCGCACGCCTTTAATCCCGGCACTTGGGAGGCAGAGGTAGGAGGATCGCCGTGAGTTCGTTGAGACTACAGAGTTTTTTTTTTTTTGTTTTTTTTTTTTTTGGTTTTTCGAGGTAGGGTGTCACTCTGGTCCAGGCTGACCTGGAGTTAATTAACTCTGTAGTCTCAGGGTGGCCTCGAACTCACGGCGATCCTTCTACCTCTGCCTCCCGAGTGCCAGGATTAAAGGCATGCGCCACCACGCCCGGCGACCCTACCTTGACAAACCAAAATAATAAATAAATAAATAAATTTTTAAAAAAATTATTTATTTGACAGAGAGAGGGAGAGAGAATGAGCACGCCAGAGCCTCCAGCCATTGTAAACAAACTCCAGATACATGCACCTCCTTGTGCCTCTGGCTTTGCAGGCGAATGCCTTAAAAACTAAGCCACCCTCCATGGTGCTATTTTTGTTAGCATTTGGTGACATGTGGAAGTCCATATTAATTTATTCCCTCATGCACATGTGATTAAACTCTTACCTATCTCAGTTTCTTTATGTAGGTGGGAGGCTTCAGGAAATTTTCTTTTTCTGAGGTAAGGTCTTGCTGTAGCCCAGGCTAACCTGGAATTCACTATGGAGTCTCAGGGTGGCCTTGAACTCATGGTGATCCTCCTACCTCTGCCTCCCAAGGGCTGGGATTAAAGGCGTGTGCCACCACATCTAGCTTTGTGAGCCTTTTTTTTTTTTTTTTTAATGTTTTGTTTTTACTTATTTATTTAAGAAAGAGAGGGAGAGAGACAGAAAGAAGCAGATATACAGATTGGGCACACCAGGACCTCTAGCCACTGCAAATGAACTCCAGACACATGCCTCTGGTTGATGTGGGTCCTGGGGAGTTGAACTTGGGCCCTTTGGCTTTGCAGGCAAGTGTCTTAACCACTAAAAAAAAAAACTCACTTTGTGAACTTTTTAATTTTGATTTTGTTTTGCTGTTGTTATTAGTGGTGATTTTTTTTTCGATGTAGGGTCTAACTCTAGCTCAGGCTGACCTGGAATTCACTATGGAGTCTCAGGGTGGCCTCGAACTCACGGTGATCCTCCTACCTCTGCCTCCTGAGGGCTGGGATTAAAGGCGTGCGCCACCATGCCCTTGATCTAGCTATTTGAATTAACCCATGCCTTTTTTTGGACCTGGAATTCACTATGTAATCTCAGGATGGCCTCAAACTCACGGCGATCTTCTACCTCTATCTCTCTAGTGCTGGGATTAAAAGCATGTGGCTAGCTTGTGTGTGTGTGTGTGTGTGTGTGTGTGTGTGTGTTGAGCTAGCTTAGGCTAGCTTTGAATTTACAGCAATCCTCCTGCCTCAATCTCTCATGTACTGGGATTACAGATATAAACCATTATGCCTGGCTAAAAACATGAAAAACTATACAGTCGTTGTTCAGGGGTCACACCAGCCTTGTCTGTATCATTGCAATTTCAGCCTGTGTGTTGCTGACTGGTCACAAATTGTGAGCTGTTTAAGACGGCATTAAATTCTATCCCAGACTTGAGATATTTACCCAGAAACCCAATCCTCCCCCTGCCCTTGACTTTGAAACGGAGTCAACTTGAACTTCCCTGAGCAGGCTGCAATGAATCCAGGCACACAACGTGGGCATGGCTGCCCTCGCCAGCTGAACCAGTCCGAGTGGGTGGTGCACAATACCTATTGTATTCAGGCACAAGAACCATCGGGAGCAAGATGGAAAAGGAAGAGAATTGCAGGGCTCAACCCTTAGTCAGCGACTTCCACTGTCAAAAATGGCAAAGTTAGGCTGGAGAGAAAAAAGTCGTAAGTCATTAAGTCACGATGTGGGATATCTGATGACCTGATGGGACATGGTGAGCAAACACATAAATCAGATCAGACCTAGTTCTTTTTTTTTTTTTTTTTTTTTTTTGGTTTTTCGAGGTAGGGTCTCACTCTGGTCCAGGCTGACCTGGAATTAACTCTGTCATCTCAGCGTGGCCTTGAACTCATGGCGATCCTCCTACCTCTGCCTCCCGAGTGCTGGGATTAAAGGCGTGCGCCACCACGCCCGGCCAGACCTAGTGCTTATCCTAAAGAAGTTCAGCGGGGCTGGAGAAATGGCTTGGTGGTTAAGGCGCTTGCTGGAGAAGCCTAAGGACCCAGGTTCAACTCCCCAGGACCCGTGTAAGTTGGGTGCATGTGTCTGAAGTTTGTTTGTAGTGGCTGGAGGCCTTGGTGCATTCTCTCTCTCTCAAAATAAATTAACTAAAAAAGAAAGAAGTTTAGGGCTGGAGAAATGTCTCAGCTGCTTGCCTGAAAAGCCTAATGATTTGGGTTTGATTCTCTAGTAGCCATAGCCACATAAGCCAGTTGCACAAGGAGGCACATGCATCTGGAGTTCGTTTGCAGTGGCCAGAGGCATAATGTGCTCATTCTCTCTCTCTCTCTCTCTCTCTCTGTTATATTTCTCTCTCTCTGTTATATTTCTCTCTGCTTGCAAATAAGTTATATACATACAAATATATATATATATATATATATATTTTTTTTTTCAGAGGTAGGGTCTCACTCTAGTTCAGGCTGACCTGGAAGTCACTATGGAGTCTCAGGCTGGTCTTGAACTCACCGTGATCCTCCTACCTCCACCTCCCAAGTGCTGGGACTAAAGGCATGCCTCACCATGTCCAGCTGACTTAAAAATATTTTTTTTAAGTTCATGAAAGGGCTGGAGGGATGGCTTAGCAGTTAAGGTGCATGCCTGCAAAGCCTAAGGACCCATGTTCGACTCTCCAGGTCCCACATAAGCCAGATGCACAAGGGGGCGCAAGTGCAAGGCCGCACATGTGCACAAGGAGGCGCATACATCTGGAGTTTGATTTCAGTGACTGAGGCCCTTGTGCACCAATTTTCTCCCTCTCTGTCATAAAAAAAAAAATTGCAAAAAAAAAAAAAGAGCCAGGTGTGGTGGCACATGGCATTAATCCCAGCACTCAGGAGGCAGAGGCAGGAGGATTTCCATGAGTTGAAGACCACCCTGAGACAACATGGTAAATTTCAGGTCACCCTGAGCTAGAGTGAGACCCTATCAAGAAAAAAAAAAAAAGCAAGTAAAAATGGGGAGCAATAGATGGAGACACCCCAAGTCGACCTCTGGCCTCCACACAGGTATACATACAGACATGTGCACCTGCTCACACTATGAACACACACACACATGCAAAAAGAAGGAGGAGGAGAAGTTCATAGTCTGATAAAATGGGAAATGATCACAGTTCTATAAGAGCAGATCTAGAAGCTGGCTGTGGTGGCTGGCGCACGCCTTTCTTCACAGCACATGAGTTCAAGGCCACCATGACACTACATAGTGAATTCCAGGTCACCCTGGGCTAGAGAGAGACCTTATCTCATAAAACCAAAACCAAAACAAAACAAAAAAGTGTGAACCACCATGCCTCTGCAACTCTTTTATTTATTTTATGTTAATATTTTGTTATTTATTTATTTATTTGACAGAGAAAGAGGGAGGGAGAGAGAGAACGGGCACACCAGGGACTCCAGCCACTGCAAATGAACTCAAGATGCGTGAACCGCCTTGTACATCTGGCTCACGTGGGTCCTGGGGAATCGAACCTGGGTCCTTTGGCTTTGTAGGCAAATGCCTTAACTGCTAAGCCATCCCTCCAACCCCCCCTTTTGTTTTTTTAAATGATGGAGAGATGGCTTATTACCCATGTAAGCCAGATATACAAAGTGTCTCATGCAACTAGAGTTCATTTGCAGTGGTAGGATGCCCTGGTGCACCCATTCTCTCTCTCTATCTGCCTCTCTCTCTCTCTCTCTCTCTCTCTCTCTCAAAACAAATAACTAAATAAAGTCCTTTAAATTTAAAAGAAGAAGAAGGGCCAGGCATGGTGGTGCATGCCTTTAATCCCAGCACTTGGGAGGCAGAGGTCGGAGGATTGCCATGAGTTCAAGACCACCCTGAGACTACATAGTGAATTACAGATTTGCCTGAGCTAGCATGAGACCCTACCTCAGGATCCCTCAGAAGCCCTCCCACCCCCACCCCCCCCAAAAAAAGAAGAACAAGAAGCCAGGCATGGTGACTCACACCTTTAATCCCAGCACTGGGAGGCAGAGGTAGGAGGATCACCATGAGTTCAAGGCCACCCTGAGACTCCATAGTGAATTCCAGGTCAGCCTGGGCTAGAGGGAGACCCTACCTCGGAAAACCAAAAAATAAATAAATAGATAAGAACTAATCTAGAGGAAACCAAGATAAAACTGGAGGGATTAGGATTCTGTTGTCACCCTGAATGCCTGTCACTAGTTCCGCGTGTGCTCTGGGACAAGTCTCTTCTCTGTGAAGCTGGGACATTTCCAGCTTCAAGGCCAGCCAGCCTGGGAGGTTCTGAGATCTGACACTTGGCGAGGGCCAGGGGCCAGGCAGGTCATCCGAGGACTGTGTTCTTGTTGATTCCTCAATCTGTGCCGGGGTGGCAGCTGTCACAGCCTACGGGGTTGGGGTGCGGGGCGGGGGGGGAGGGTTGCCGAGAGTTGGGGCTGCGGACTCCAGAGCACAGATCTAAAGGATTGATTGAGTGGAGAAAGGCAGGTGTGACCCATTGCTATCCTGCTCAATTTTTGTTTGTTTGTTTGTTTTTCGAGGTAGGGTCTCACTCTAGCCCAGGCTGACCTGGAATTCACTATGAAGTCCCAGGGTGGCCTCGAACTCATGTCAATTTGCCTACCTCTGGCTCCTGAGTGCTGGGATTAAAGTCATGTGCCACCACGCCTGGCTTACATGATTCTTTTTTAAAAAAATGTATTTATTTACTTATTTGAGAGAGAGATACAGAAATAGGCAGAGAGAGAGAGAGAGAGAGAATGGGCACACCAGGGCTTCCAGTCATTGCAAATGAACTCCAGATGTGTGCACCCCTCACGCATCTGGCTTATGTGGGTCCTGGGGAATCAAACCTCGGTCCTTTTGCTTTGCAGGCAAGCGCCTTAACTGCTAAGCCATCTCTCCACATTCTTATATAAATATGGAAAACATAGCCCAGTTTTAGTAACTATTAATACTTCAGTAGAGCCAGGCATGACGACACACGCCTTTGATCCCTAATACTGAACTAAAAAACAAACAAATAAACAAACAAACAAACAAAATGTAGAGACCAGGTTAGGTGGCTCATGATTACAATCCTGGCACCCAGGAGGCTGAAGCAGGCTGTGTCATCAGTTCAGGACAGCCTGGGCTACAGAATAAGTCCCTATTGCAAAACAGGAAGGGCCTGAAGAGATAAGCCAGGAGTTAAGGGTGCTTTCATACAAAGCCTGCTGATCCCATCTTTCTATCTTAGAACAGGAATTTTTGTTTTTTAATTTTTAAATTTTTATTAACAGGGCTGGAGAGATGGCTTAGCGGTTAAGCGCTTGCCTGTGAAGCCTAAGGACCCCGGTTCGAGGTTCGGTTCCCCAGGTCCCACGTTAGCCAGATGCACAAGGGGGCGCACGCGTCTGGAGTTCGTTTGCAGAGGCTGGAAGCCCTGGCGCGTCCATTCTCTCTCTCTCCCTCTATCTGTCTTTCTCTCTGTGTCTGTCGCTCTCAAATAAATAAATTAATTAATTAATTAAAAAAAATTATTAACATTTTCCATGATTATAAAAAAAATATCCCATGGGAAAGAGGGGTGTGCCAGGGCCTTCAGCTGATGCAAACAAACTCCGGATGCATGTGTTCCTTCGTGTGCCTCTGCAACATTGCGTGCCTGCGTCATTGCTCATCTGGCTTATGTGGGACCTGGAGATCCGAACATGTGCTCTTAGGCTTCTCAGGGAAGTGCCTTAAACACTAAACCATCTCTCTAGCCCTTACGGCTGACTGGCTCTGTATTTATTTATTTTCTTTACTCTGTATTTATTTAGTTATATATGTATTTATTCATTTATTGAAGAGAGAGTGCGAGGGAGTGTAGTTTTGTACTCTTTCAAGGCCACGATCTGAATTGCAGCTCCTATTGAAAATCATCCTGTGGGTCTTTTTATCTCTGCAGCACAAGCTGCATGCATCTCTCTGAGAACTAACCTTTTTTCTTTTCTTTTTTTTTTTCTGCTTCTGTAAATATTTGCTTATCACATACTCAAGGTCTCTGGCACTAGGCCAGGGCTCTGAGTGCTGCGAATTAACAATAATAAATATAGTCCAAGATAAAGTTATGTAAGTTCTAAACCATCAAGAATCGGGGCCCAGGCTTTGGAAGAGATTCTCCTGGGCCCACATTGGTGTGAATACTAACTGATTCTCCACTCAGTCTCTGATGCCAGTTGTGTGAGCCTTAGTTTCTTGTAACAAGACAACCTTTAAGTATTTCGAGGGTGTATAACATATGCATTTAGTCAAGCCACAGTAGTAATTTCCCCGTTAGAGTTTATGACTTCCTCAACCATAGACCTTTTTTTTTAAATTATTTATTTATTTATTTATTTATTTTGGATTTTCCAGGTAAGTTCTCACTCTAGGATGGCCTTGAACTCACAGCGATCATCTCCACCTCTGCCTCCCAAGTGCTGGGATTAAAGGCGTGCGTCAAAATGCCCGGCTCCAATCATAGACTTGTTTTTGTTTTTTGTTTTCTTGAGGTAGGGTCTCACTCTAGCCCAGGCTGACCTGGAACTCACTATGTAGTCTCAGGGTGGCCTTGAACTCACGGTGATCCACCTACCTCTGCCTCCCGAGTGCTGGGATTAAAGGCGCACGCCACCGTGCCGGGCTCAATCATAGACTTTTTTTTTTAAACATTTTTGTTTTATTTTTATTTATTTATTTGGGAGCAATAGATATAGAGAGAAAGAAGCAGATAGAGAGAGAATGGAGGTGCCAAGGCCTCCAGCCACCACTGCAAATGAACTCCAGATGCTTGCGACCCTGTGTGCATCTGCCTAACGTGGGTTCTGGGGAATGGAGCCTCAAACTGGGGTCCTTGGGCTTCACAGGCAAGCGCTTAACCGCTAAGCCATCTCTCCAGCCCCAATCATAGACTTTTGATTAAGTTTTCAGTACCAGGTTTGAATTCCCTCTCATGGAGTGGGCCTTGTTTGGGAGATGATATAGTGGTTATTTTTATTTTTATTTTTGTTTTTTTATATATATATATATATATATATATATATATATATTAAATATTTTTATTCATTTATTTGAGAGTGACAGACAGAAAGAGGCAGGTAGAGAGAGAGAGAATGGACGCGCCAGGGCCTCCAGCCACTGCAAACAAACTCCAGATGCGTGCGCCCCCTTATGCTTCTGGCTAACGTGGGTCCTGGGGAGTTGAGCCTCGAACCAGGGTCCTTAGGCTTCACAGGCAAGTGCTTAACCACTAAGCCATCTCTCCAGCCCTATTTTTGTTTTTTTCAAGGTAGGGTCTCACTGTCTGATATAGTGGTTAAAGGCACTTGCTTCAAATACAAGCTTCCTGGCAGGGGTTCAATTCCCCAGTATGCAAAGCTAGATGTATAAAAGTTTCTGGAGTTCATTTGTAACAGTAATGTTAGGTCTGGTGTTCCCATACTCTTTTTTTGTTTTTCAAGGTAGTGTTTCACTCTAGCCCAAGCTGACTTGGAATTCATTATTTAATGTAGTATTTAATCTCAGGGTGGTCTTGAACTCACTGCCATCCTCCTACCTCTGCCTCCCAAGTGCCAGGATTAAAGGCGTGCGTCACCACGCCCAGCTTAACTTTTTTTTTTTTTTTTTTTTTGGTTTTTCGAGGTAGGGTCTCACTCTGGTCCAGGCTGACCTGGAATTAACTCTGTAGTCTCAGGGTGGCCTTGAACTCACGGCGATCCTCCTACCTCTGCCTCCCGAGTGCTGGGATTAAAGGCGTGCGCCACCACGCCCGGCTTTATTAACATTTTTTAAAATTTACTTGAGAAAGCAACAGAGAAAGAGGCATGCCAGGGACTTCATGCATGTGCCATCTTGTGCATTTGGCTTACGTGGGTCCTGGGGAATCGAACCTGGGTCCTTTGTCTTTGCAGGTAAGTGCCTTAACTGCTAAGCCATCTCTCCAGCCTCCATCCTTTTGTTAGATGTTGGAGATTGAACCTGAGGCAAGCTCTCTATAGCCTAATTCAGTCTTTTTTTTTTTTTTCAAAGTATTTTTAGTTATTTGAGAGATAGAGGAGGAGCCGGGGTCTCCAGCCACTACAAATGAACTCCAGACACATGCACCACCTTGTGCATTTGGCTAATGTGGATCCTGTGGAGTTGAACCTGGGTCCTTTGGCTTTGTAGGCAAATGCTTTAACTGCTAAGCCTTCTATCTAGCCATCAATCTTTTTTTTTTTTTTTTTTTAGTGTCTTTATTTATTTGAAGAGGCAGGAAGAGACAAGAGGATGGGTGCACCAGGGCCTCCAGCCACTGCAAAGGAACTCCAGACGCGTGCACCACCTTGTGCATCTGGTTTACATGGGTCCTGGGGAATCGAACCTGGGTCCTTTGGTTTTGCAGGCAAACGCCTTAACTGCTAAGCCATCTCTCTATACCAAAAATTTAGAAAAATTTTTGCTTATTTGAGAGAAATAGAGAAAAGACAACAGAATGGGCACGACAGGGCGGCTGCAATGAGACTCCAGACGGAAGTGCTACCTTGGACGTCTGACTTTACGTGGGTCCTGGGATTCGAACTAAGGACCCTTAGGCTCCGCAGGCAAGCGCCTTAAGCGCTGGGCCATCTCCCCCAACCATGGGCTGCGTGTTTTGTTTGGCAGGGCTAAGGGCTCGAACCGCTGACCCTCAACGTTCAGCGACAGAACAGGGCGGCCAAAGGGCTACATACAGCGAGCCGACGTCCTCGCGGGTGGCCACGGCGTTCTGACGTCACGCCGCCTCTCCCTACGCTCCGCCCACTGGGCCACGGCCACGTGACCCAGGGTGGGGGGGCGTAGCGAGAGCGCGAGCCGGGCTGACGTCACGAACCTCCTCCTAAGCCACGCCCCACGCCCGCGACCACGTGACCCAAGTGGGGGGCGTGGCGCCGCGAGGAGCCCGAGCTGCGGTGACGTCACGTTGCCTCTCCCTACGCCCCGACCCCTCGGCCCTGGCCGCGTGACCCGGATTGGGGGTGGGGGAGCGTGACGAGGGGATGAGCGACAGCCAGGCTGACGTCACACCGCCTCTCCGTACGCCCCGCCCCGTCGGCCAGGACCACGTGACTGTGATGGGGGCGTGGCGATGCGAGGAGCCCGAGCCGCGCTGACGTCACGCTGCCTCTCCCTAAGCCCCGCCCCCTCGGCCCTGCCTGCGTGACCCGGATGGGGGCGTGGCGCCGAGAGGAGCGCAAGCCGGGATGACGTCACGCCGCCTCCCCTACGCCCCGCCCCCTAAACCTTGACCACGTGACTCAAATGGGGGCGTGGCGTCCGCGAGGAGCGTGAGCCGGGGAGTCATGGCGGGCTTGGTGGACTTCCAGGACGAGGAGCAGGTGAAGTCCTTCCTGGAGAACATGAACGTGGAGTGTCACTACCAGTGCTACCGAGAGAAGGACCCGGATGGTGAGCGGCGCGCCGTGCACCGGGGTGGGCGAGGAAGGACGGGGCGGGGGATGGGGGGGAAATGTCACGTTGGGCCCACGCTCAGTGCGCATGCGCCGCGGGGCGGGGCCTGGAGTGTGGAGAGGAGGCAGTCCAGGCTGGAGAGCTGGGTTGGCGGTTAAGGCGCTTGCTTTGCCTGCAGGAGACCAAGGACACACGTTCGATTCCCCAGGACCCACGTAAAGCCGGATGCACGAGGTGGTGCATGCATCTGGAGTTCATTTGGAGACCCTGGCAGGCTCATTCTCACTCTCCCTCTTTACCCCCTTCCCTTCCTTAACCTAAATAAATAAATAAAATTGAGAACAATATTCTCTCCAGGCGTGGTGGCGCACCCTTTTAATCCCAGTAGTCGGGAGGCAGAGGCAGGAGGATCGCCCTGAGTTCAAGGCCACCCTGAGACCACATAGTGAATTCCAGGTCAGCCTGGGCTACAGTGAAACCCTATCTGGAGAAACCAAAAAACGGGCTGGAGAGATGGCTTAGAGGTTAAGGCCTTTGCACGCAAATCCAAAGGACCCAGGTTCGATTCCCCAGGACGCACGTAAGCCAGCTGCACAAAGGGGCGCACGCATCTGCAGTTCATTTGCAGTGGCTGGAGGCCTTGGTGCACCCATTCTCTTGTCTTTCTCCCTCTTTCTCATAAATAAATGATGTTTTTAATTAATTTATTTATTTAACAGAGTGAGAGAGCAAGAGGTAGAGAGAGAGAGAGAAAGAATGAGTGTGTCCAGGGCCACCAGCCACTGCAAACGAACTCCAGACGCCTGCACTGGCTTGTGCATCTGGCTTATGTGAGTCCTGAGGAATCGAACCTGGGTCCTTTGGCTTTGCAGGAAAGCCCCTTAACCGATAAGCCATCTCTCCAGCCCAACAAATGTTTAAAAAACAAAACAATATTAGCCAGTGGCTTGGTTTTTCTTTTTTTTTTTTTTTTTTGGTTTTTCGAGGTAGGGTCTCACTGTGGTCCAGGCTGACCTGGAATAAACTCTGTAGTCTCAGGGTGGCCTTGAACTCACAGCGATCCTCCTACCTCTGCCTCCCGAGTGCTGGGAGGTTTTTCTATTTACTTACATTTATTTGCAAATATATATTTGAGAGAGAGAGAGAATAGGCAGGCCAGGGCCTCTAACCACTGCAAACAAACTCCAGATGCATGTCACCTTGTGCATCTGGTTTATGAGGGGATCCAGGCATTGAACCTGGGTCCTTAGGCTACGCAGGCAAATGCCTTAACCACTGAGCCATCTCTCTAGCCCAGGTTTTGGGGGGGGGTTGTTTGTTTTTTAATACTTTATTTATTTGACAGAAAAAGAGGGAAGGAGGGAGATAGAGAGAATGGGCATGCACCAGGGCCTCCAACCACTGCAAACAAACTCCAGACGCTTGTGCCCCCTTCTGCATCTGACTTAACGTGGGTCCTGGGGAATCGAACCTGGGTCTTTTAACTTTGTAGGCAAACGCCCCAAACCACTAAGCCATCCCTCCAACCTCTTGTTTTGTTTTTTTGGTTTTTCGAGGTAGGGTTTCACTCTAGCTCAGTCTGACCTGGAACTCACTATGTAATCTCAGGGTGGCCTCGAACTCACTGCCATCCTCCTACCTCTATCTCCAGAGTACTGGGATTAAAGGCGTGCGCCACCACGCCCGGCTTTTGTTTTTTTGTAACCACTGAATTACAGGAGAGTTTCCATTGCTAGCGAAGCTTCAGTCGTGGAAGGCAGTGGATCTTTGGGGCAGGCTGACAAGGAAGCAGAGAGGTTGGCAAGTGGTACGGCCATTGCCGGAGCCAGAACCTACACAGCCATGCTCTTGCCTCTTCCCTGTCCCTCTCAGGCTGCTATCGGCTGGTGGACTATCTGGAAGGCATCCAGAAGAATTTCGACGAGGCTGCCAAGGTGCTGAAGTTCAACTGTGAAGAGAACAAGCACTCTGAGAGCTGCTACAAACTGGGCGCCTACCACGTGACTGGAAAAGGTGAGAGTTCCCCACTTTCTTGGATCCTCGCCGGCGGTACCTGTGCGGGCATCAACCTGAGCTTCACGCCAAAGTCTGTTTGGTGTCATCTCTCAGTTCCTGTCCACCTTAGCTTATTTATTTATTTATTGGTTTTTCAAGGGAGGGTCTGGCTGTAGCCCAGGCTGACCTGGAATTCACTATGTCGTCTCAGGGTGGCCTCGAACTCACGGCGATCCTCCTACCTCTGCCTCCTGAGTGCTGGGATTAAAGGTGTGGGCCACCATGCCTGGCTTTTTTTTTTTTCCTTTTTTTTTATGTTAGAGAGAGAATTGGTGTGCCAAGGCCTCAGCCCCAGAAATCGAGTTCCAGACGCTTGCGCCACCTAGTGGGCATGTTCGACCATCCGCTTGTCTCAACTTTGGGCGTCTGGCTTACATGGGATCTGGAGAGTAGAATATGGGTCCTTAGGGTTCGCAGGCAAGCGCCTTAACCGCTAAGCCATCTCTCCAGCCCTTTTTATTTATTTATTTTTTCATTTTCTGTCCTTGCAGGTGGATTGACCCAGGACCTGAAAACAGCTTTCAGGTGCTTTCTGATGGCCTGTGAGACACCGGGGAAGAAGTCTGTGGAAGCGTGTCACAACGTTGGGATCCTGGCACACGACGGACAGGTCAATGAGGACGGCCAGCCCGACCTGGGGAAGGCCAGGGACTACTATGCCAAGGCCTGTGACGGCAGCTATGCCGCCAGCTGCTTCAACCTCAGCACCATGTTTCTGCAGGGCGGCCCCGGCCTTGCCAAGGACATGGGTCTGGCCTGTAAATACTCCATGAAAGCCTGTGACCTGGGCCATATCTGGGCCTGTGCCAATGCCAGCCGCATGTATAAGCTGGGAGATGGCGTGGATAAGGACGAGGCCAAGGCCGAGGTGCTGAAAAATCGGGCCCAGCAGCTGCACAGAGAGCAGCAGAAACATGTGCAGCCCATAACGTTCGGGTGATGTGGCCCAGTGTCTCTCCCTGGCAGCAGACAGCTCGAGATTCACACTACCTCCCTGATGCCGCACGAGCCCTTGAAGTCAGCCCACTGCAAAATGAAACTTGGGGTGCCATCTGCCCTGTTTATGTACATCCTTCTGGAGCTGGAGAGATGGCTTAGAGGTTAAGGCATCTGCCTGTGCAGCCAACAGACCCAGGTTCAATTCCCCAGGACCCATGTAAGACAGTTCACAAGGTTGCACATGAATCTGGAACTTATTTACAGTGGCTGGGCCTTGGGGTGCCTATTCATTCTTTCTCTGAAATAAATTAAATTAAAGGTTTTAAAGATTAAAAACCAAATATATACATCCTTCTGCTCCAAAGTGTTGGTTGCTGGAAGTGGCCTACTGTGTGTATTTTTGGCTTTGTTTTCTCAGGTAGAGTCTTGCTCTAGCCAAAGCTGGCCTCGAATTCATTATGTAATCTCAGGGTGGCCTTGAACTCATGGCGATCCTCCTACCTCTGCTTCCTGAGTGCTGGGATTAATGGCTTACAGTGTGTATTTCTATCAACTATTTTATCTGTGTTCTGTGAAGACACATGTATAGATCTTATTTCTCAGGGTTCAGGAGTTTGAAAATTAAGAGCAATAGTGTTTTGGGGATTAGGAGCTGACAAGAAGTTGGAAAAATTAGCCATGGAGCCTAAAGGATATAGTCATCCTTGTCGTCATTTAGTTGGAAGGGCTTGCAAATCAGAAAGTATCTTTAAAAAAGTATTTTTAAGGGGGCTGGAGAGATGGCTTAGCAGTTAAGTGCTTGCCTGTGAAGCCAAAGGATCCCAGTTCGAGCCTCAATTCCCCAGGACCCATGTAAGCCAGGTGCACAGGGGGTGCACACGTCTAGTTTTTGCACTGGCTGGAGGCCCTGATGCACCCATTTTCTCTCTCTGCCTCTTTTTCTGTTGCTCTCAAGTAAATAAAATTATAACCCAGGTGTGGTAGAACATGCCTTTAATCCCAGCATTTGGTTGGCAGAGGTAGGAGGATTGCCATGAGTTAGAGGCCACCCTAAGACTACATAATGAGTTCCAGGTCAGCTTGAGCTAGAAACCCTACCCCGAAAAACCAGAAATTAAAAAAATATATGTGTGTGTGTGTGTGTATGTGTGTGTGTGTTTATTTGTATTTGTATTATTTGAGAGAGAGAAAAGGCATGCCAGGGTCTCTAGCTACTTTAGATGAACTCCAGATGCATATGTCCCCCCCCTGTGCATCTGGCTTATGGGGTTTCCTAGGGACTCAAACCTGGGTCCTTTTTATCCCTCAATTTTTTTTTTTTTTTTTTTTTTTTTTTTTTTTTTTTTGGTTTTTTCAAGGTAGGATCTCACTCTGGCTCAGGCTGACCTGGAATTCACTATGTAGTCTCATGGTGGCCTCGAACTCTCAGCGATCCTCCTACCTCTGCCTCCCGAGTGCTGGGATTAAAGGCGTGAGCCACTATGCCAGGCTCCCTCAATTTTTTTTAACATCTTCCATGATTATAAAAAATATCTCATGTTAATACTCTTCCTCCTCCCTCTTTCCCCTTTGAAACTCCACTCTCCATCATATCCCCTCCCCCTCTCAATCAGTCTCTCTTTTATTTTGATGTCACGATCTTTTCCTCCTCTTATGAGGGTCTTGTGTAGGTAGTGTCAGGCACTGTGAGGTCATGGATATCCAGGCCATTTTGTGTCTGGAGGAACATGTTGTAAGGAGTCCTACCCTTCCTTTGGCTCTTACATTCTTTCCTTCACCCTTTCCACAATGGACCCTGAGCCTTGGAAGGTGTGGTTGAGATGTTACTCAGTACTCCAGTCCCTTCTTTCCATCACCATGATACCTTCTCAGTCATCCCAAGGTCACTGCCATCTGAAAAGAGAAGATTCTCTACCCAAAGTGAGAGTAGCATTAATATAAGGGTATAAATATTAAGAGAGGTGCTTACTGGTCAGTTTGGTAAGCATAGTATATACATTTATCCAGACATCAGCAGACATTACACCCCTAGGGTTCATGACTACCCCTGTTTTAAGTTTTCAGTATCAGGGATGTATTGCTTCCCATGGAGCGGGCCTCCAGGCCAATTAGATGGCAGTTGGTTTCCACCATGACAGATGTGCCACTATTGCACCCGTTGGCTCATCTGGCCTGGCTGGCCAAATATAAGGCTTGCCAGTGTCCACTGTTGAGTATCTCTACTGTTGATTTCTCTCTCTCCCCCATTGAACTGCATGCAGAACGGCTTCTTCCAGCTTTCTGTCAGCTGGTCTACATGGAGGAGGTTATCAGCTCAGTTCTAGCAGGATTTCTCAGTGGCCTTGTAGCCCAAGTATGTGGAATCTTCAGCAATAGGGTCTTACCATCTATTCCTGGTGGGAAACCAAGGGCCTTGGCAATGGCCTATAATGTTTTGGGGGCATCAGGGACCTCCCTGGCCAACAACTCACTGGAAGGTCTTATCATCCCTGGCACTGAAAATTTTCTAGCAACAATCTATGGTCCTTTTTTTTTTTTTTTTTTTTTTTTTAAAGAACATTTATTTTATTTGAGAGAGAGAGGAAGATGCAGATAGAGAATGGGCACTTTAGGGTCTGCAGCCGCTGCAAACAAACCAGATGCATGTGCCACCTTGTGCATCTGGCTTACATGGGTCCTGGGGAATCAAACCTGGGTCCTTTGGCTTTGCAGGCAAGCGCCTTAATGGCTAAGCCATCCCTCCAGCCCCGTCCTTTAGTTTTGGAAGCAAGCTCCTTCTAAGCCTTTCTCCAGCCCTCAGAAAGTATCTTGATTTACCTAATAGAGGTCTTGAGGAGCTAAGAACACTTCAGGAGTCACGACTGCCACCTGCTGACCCATGTAATTGTTGAGGTGGGCTACCTTTGCCCTTTAGAGTCCAGTCTGAATAAATGCACTGACGCTAAAGATGAAAGCCCTCCTTTTTCTTTTTTTTTTGTGGGGGGTGGGTATTTGAGGTAGAGTCTCACTCTAGCCCAGGCTGATCTGAAATTCACTATGTGGTCTCCAGGTGGCCTCGAACTCATATCGATCCTCCTACCTCTGCCTCCCAAGTGCTGGCATTAAAGGTGTGTGTCACCACACCTGGCTTCTTTCCATCTTTTTTTTTTTTTAATTTTTATTTATTTATTTATTTGAGAGCGACAGACTCAGAGAGAAAGACAGATAGAGGGAGAGAGAGAATGGGCGCGCCAGGGCCTCCAGCCACTGCTAATGAACTCCAGACGCGTGCACCCCCTTGTGCATCTGGCTAACGTGGGACCTGGGGAACCGAGCCTCGAACCAGGGTCCTTAGGCTTCACAGGCAAGCGCTTAACCACTAAGCCATCTCTCCAGCCCTTCTTTCCATCTTTAAAGGTAGGACGGCAGAGTGTCATAATGGTTGTGCCTCTCATGAGCGTTTGCTATTTCTTTTTTTCTCCTACCTGCCACCAGGGGGAGATCTTGTCATTTTCCCTCTGATACCTGACACCACCCTATTTTTTGTTACCTGTTTAGTAGTTTGTCTTGTGAATGTTTTTCAAGAGGAGAAGGACTGTCCAAAATGCAGAGAGGTAGCCGAGTGTGATGGAACACGCTTCTAATCCCAGCACTCGGGAGGCAGAGGTAGCAAGATTGCCGTGAGTTCGAGGCCACCCGGAGACACCATAGTGAATTCCAGGTCAGCCTGGGCTACTAGAGTGAGACCCTACTTCAAAAAAAAACAAGATTAAAAAATGAGCCAAATACACTTTGCCAAAGATACACAAATGGCAAGTAGGCATATGAAAAGATCATATAGCATACATTATTTTAAATTCTTCACTAGGGTTATCTGGTGGTGGGGGAACCAGACTCCCTAGGTCTTGGATCTAAAGGGCAACTCCTGATTTCCAATCTTTGTTTTGCTTTTTTTGGCTATGTGACCTTGGGCGTTACACAACCTTCTTTGTTGGTGATTTCTCTTTCTCCTGTTGAACTGAAGGCAGTGTGGCTTCTTCCAGCTTTTTGTCATCTGGTCTCCATGAAGGAGGTTATCAGCTCAATTCCAGCAGGATTTCTCAGTGGCCTTGCAGCCCAAGTATGTGGCGTCTTCAGCAGTAGAATCTTACCATCTATTCCTGATGGGAAACCAAGGGCCTCGGCAAAGACCTGTAATGTTTTGGGAGCACCAGTGACCTCCCTTGCCAACAACTCGCTGGAAGGTCTCCCATCTCTGGCACTGAAAATTTTCTAGCAACAATCTATAGCTCTTGAGTGCTTTATTATCTAAAAAAAGTAGGTTTTGATATGATTTATTTATATCCTCTTAGATTTTGATTAGCCCTCCCTCCACCTTTCCTTTATTCAATCTCTTCCCCTGACCTCACTGGGCCTTTTCATCCCCATTAATCTATTTTTCTACTTAAATAAAATATATACAATACCATCCTATTAATTACCCCCTTCCTTCCTTTTTATTCCCTTTATATCTCTTTTCTAGCTTACTGGCTTTTACTATTAATTTGAGAGAGAGAGAGAGAGAGAAAGAGAGAATGGGTATACCAGGGCCTCTAGCCACTGCAAACGAACTCCATACACTTGTGCCATTTGGTGCACTCTGGCTTTACATGGGCACTGGG
Source organism: Jaculus jaculus (assembly GCF_020740685.1). Taxonomy (NCBI): domain Eukaryota; kingdom Metazoa; phylum Chordata; class Mammalia; order Rodentia; family Dipodidae; genus Jaculus; species Jaculus jaculus. The sequence goes on along the minus strand of NC_059122.1, from coordinate 5,201,540 downwards.
GTATCCAACCCAGGTCCTTAGGCTTTGCAGGCAAGCACCTTAACTACTGAGCCATCTCTCCAGCCCTGTGTTGGAGTTTTATCTCAGAAGGTTGAGGTAGGATCACTGTGAATTCAAGTCCAGTCTGGAGCTACATAGTCCCAAGTCAGCCTGGGCTACAGTGAGAACCTACCTTGAAAAGAAACAAAAACAAAACAAAAAAAGGGCTGGAGGGATGGCTTAGCGGTTAAGGCATATGCCTGTGAGGCCTGAGGACTCAGGTTCAATTCCCCAGGTCCCACGTAAGCACTAGGTGGCGCATGCATCTGGAGTTCATTTGCAGTGGCTAGAAGCCCTGGCACACCCATTCTCTCTCTCTCTCTTTCTGACTGTAATAAATAAAAATTTTTAAATATTGTTTTAAAAAAAAAACACCCTTCCAGGGCTGGAGAGATGGCTTAGTGGTTAAGCGCTAGCCTGTGAAGCCTAAGGACTCCGGTTCGAGGCTCGGTTCCCCAGGTCCCACGTTAGCCAGATGCACAAGGGGGCGCACGCGTCTGGAGTTCGTTTGCAGTGGCTGGAGGCCCTGGCGCGCCCATTCTCTCTCTCTCTGTCTCTCTCTCCCTGCCTCTTTATCACTCTCAAATAAATAAATAAAGACAACAACAAAAAATAAAAATAAAAAAACACCCTTCCAATAGGTCCTTAAGACAATTAAGTAATGTCATACAGTGAAAGCCTGAAGCCGACTTGACTTTGCAGTCAGATCTTTGTTTCCTCTAAACATGGTGCACCTCCCCAGTGTGAGGAGCGGCGACTGTGTTACAGATTGTGTGTGTGTGTGTGTGTGTGTGTGTGTGTGTGTGCCACTGTCAAGAAGGGAAAGACCCAAGTTATGTGCTCAACATATGTCTCCCCACCCCCATGACAAGTCCTTGCCTCTATATTTAGCCCTATCTTGTCCCTGCCTTAGGCACTTGCAAAGCCTGCCAGCTTGGGTTCAATTCCTAGAACTTATGTCAAGTGCTTAGAGGCCACACTCACTTGTAGTGGCCAGAAACCCGGTCTCCAAGAAAGCAGAGCACAGACGACTCATTTTTTTTTTAATTTTGTTTGTTTATTTATTTATTTGAGAGCAACAGACAGAGCGAGAAAGAGGCAGAGAGAGAGAGAGAGAGAGAGAGAATGGGCCACTGCAAACAAACTCCAGATGCGTGCGCCCCCTTGTGCATCTGGCTAACGTGGGACCTGGGGAACCGAGCCTCGAACCGGGGTCCTTAGGCTTCACAGGCAAGCGCTTAACCGCTAAGCCATCTCTCCAGCCCAAAGACGACTTCTGTTACCTGCACATTCACTGTAGCATGTGTGCACACGTATGTACGTATATACCGGTAAATAAATTTGCAAGCATGCGCCTTTACCCACTGAGCCATTTCCAGCCCGAGAAATTAATTCATTTTATTAACACTATGCTTTAACAAACTGAGGTAACTGGCCAGATTCATTCTCTCTTTATTTTATTTATTTATTTATTTATTTTAATTTTTATTTATTTTTTTATTTATTTGAGAGTGACAGACACAGAGAGAAAGACAGAGAGAGGGAGAGAGAGAGAATGGGCGCGCCAGGGCTTCCAGCCTCTGCAAACGAACTCCAGACGCGTGAGCCCCCTTGTGCATCTGGCTAACGTGGGACCTGGGGAACCGAGCCTCGAACCGGGGTCCTTAGGCTTCACAGGCAAGCGCTTAACCGCTAAGCCATCTCTCCAGCCCCTCTCTTTATTTTTTTCAAGGTAGGGTGTTGCAGTTAGGTTCAAATGGCTGGTAGAAATCACCCAACCAAGAGCAGCTTGTGGGAAAGAGAGGTTTATTTTGGCTTACTGGCTCGAGGGGCAAGCTCCATGATGGCAGGGGAAAACGATGGCATGAGCAGAGGGTGGACATCACCCCCTGGCCAACACCAGGTGGACCATAGCAACAGGAGAGTGTGCCAAACACTGGCCAGGGGACACTGGCTATAACACCCATAAGCCCGCCCCCAACACTACACCGCCTCCAGGGGGCGCTAATTCCCAAATCTCCATCAGCTGGGAACCTAGCATCCAGAACACCTAAGTATGGGGGACACCTGAATCAAACCACTACATAGGGTCTCACTCTAACCCAGGCTGACCTCGAACTCACAGCAGCCCTCCTAGCTCTGCCTTCTGAGTGCTGGGATTGAAGGTGTGCCACCATTCCTGGGTCTAGATTAATTCATTCTTTTTTTTTTTTGGCTTTTCAAGGTAGGGTCTCACTCTGGCTCATGCTGACCTGGAATTCACTATGGAGTCTCAGGGTGGCCTCGAACTCACAGTGATCCTCCTACCTCTGCCTCCCGAGTGCTGGGATTAAAGGCGTGCGCCACCACGCCCGGCCATTCTTTTTTTTTTCTTTTAATGAAAGAAAGGGGCTGGAGTGATGGCTTAGAGGTTAAGGTGTTTACCTGCAAAGCCAAAGGACCCAGGTTCAATTCCCCAGGACCCATGCTAGCCAGATGCACAAGGGGGCACGTGCATCTGGGATTCATCTGCAGTGGCTGGAGGCCCTAGCACACCCATTCTCTCTTTCTCTGTCAAATAAATAATAAAAAAAAATTTTTAATGAAAGAAAGGAGGGAGGGAGAGAGAGGGGAAGGAGAAAAGGAGGTGGGGCACTGGAAAGCTGGCTCAGCTGCTAGTTAAGGTATTTGCCTGCAAAGTCTAATGACTTAGGTTCGTTTGCAGTGGCTAGAGGCCCTGGTACACACATTCTCTCTGTCTCTCTCTCTGTCTCGCTAATCTTGCAAATAAATAAATAAATAAATATATATTTCTTATAAAAATATTTTTAGTGGTCTTCAGAGATGGCTTAGTGGTTAAGGCGCTTGCCTGTGATGCCTAAGGACCCAGGTTCGATTCCCTAGGACCCAAGTAAAGCCAGATGCACAAGGTGGCGCATGCGTCTGGAGTTTGTTTGTAGCGGCTAGAGGCCCTGGTGTGCCCATTCTCTCTGTCTCTCTATTTGTCTCTTTCTCTCTCTCAAGTAAATAAAATATTTTAAAAATATATTTTTTAAAATCGGGCATGGTGATGCATGCCTTTAATTCCAGCACTTGGGAGGCAGAGGTAGGAGGATTGTCGTGAGTTTGAGACCACCCTGAGACTACATAGTGAATTCCGGTCAGCCTGAGCTAGAGTGAGACCTTACCTTGAAAAAAAAACAAAACAAAAAAAATTATACATATATAAATATATATATATATATGTATATATATATATATATATATATTATACATATATATGTATAATTATTTTAGGGGAGGATGAGGATGGGAAAAAGAAAGACCAGAGTGAGAAGGAGATGGAGCCCCCTTCCCCCGCCCCACCCCGCTAAACACAGCTGAGTTCGAATTTCTGGGCTCCAGAGTCCAGTTTGGCTTGAACTTTCTTTTTTAAAAATACAAAACAAGCCGGGCGTGGTGGCGTACACCTTTAATCCCAGCACTCGGGAGGCAGAGGTAGGAGTATCGCCGTGAGTTCGAGGCCACCCTGAGACTCCATAGTGAATTCCAGGTCAGCCTGGGCTAGAGTGAGACCCTACCTCAAAAAACCAGAAATAAATAAATAAATAAAAACAAAACTTTATTTTTATTTGAGGGAGAAAGAGGCAGAAAATGGGCACGCCAGGGCCTCCAACCACTGCAAAGGAACTCCAGATGTGCGCGCCCCCTTGTGCATCTGGCTTATGCGGGTCCTGGGGAATCGAACCTGGGGCCTTTGGCTTTGCAGGCAAATGCCTTAACCACTAGGCCATCTCTCCAGCACCCCCCCCCCCCCCAGCTTGAACTTTCTTGAGATGAAGTATTTCCTGCGTTGTGAGCTTTCCAGACAGCCTCCCGTGGCCCCCCACGGACGTGTGCTGCTTGGGCCAGTGCAAAGGCTCAGCTCTCACATCTTGAAGTTCTTAATCCTTCTGAACAAAAGGCCCAGCATTTTCATGTTGCGCTGTGGAGCCTGCACGTGCTGTCTGTAGTTTATTTATGTAGGGCTCCCAGGGGCTCTGGGGTGAGGTACAGCTCCCCACCTGGGCTGCTTCTGGGATCTGTCAGAGGCCTGTAGATCTTACAGGCTAACATACCAGACAGGAAGGAAGCCAGACCAACCCCCACCCCACGGGTCTGGCCTCTAACTGCAAATCTCTAAGAGACTAGACAGGGGCAAAGGAGAAAATTGACTCTGAGGACAAAACTAGAACCCACAGGGGAGAGGCATGATTCGAGAAGAATCCAAGCCCAGTGTCAGAAAGATTTCCTTGAGTTAAAAAAAGAAAATGAATGTCATCATGTAAGACCCCCCAAGACGAGGACCCCACGCTCTGCCCGGATATGGCGACACCCCAAATCACTCACGAGAAGCGGTCTGGATGCAAACTGCAAGAGGATTTTATTCCAAGCGCGCTGGGGCCCACAGTCGTACACCGCACAGGGGTAGAGGACTGCAGAGCCCCGAATGCAGGAACGGGACAGTTTTTATAGGGTTTCTAACAAAGCCTGTGCATTAGACCAATCATTTTTTTAACATCAGGAGCCCGCGGGGTGCGAGCCAGTCAGTTTGTGCCACCCCATAGATTCTAAGCCAATTAGTTTAATTTGTTCAAGCCCCTCGTGGACCAATCAGTCTCTTATGACCTTGGAGGTCAGCATTTGCTCAGGTCCTTGGGTGGGGGTAGCAGAGTGTGGTATCAGTCTCCTATGACCTTGGTGGTCTGAGGCAGGCTGCTACAGCTTATGGTGCGGGCTACTAAGGCTTACAGTGTGGGCTATTAAGGTTTATGGTGCAGGCTATTTACAGAAACCAAATAAGTGGTTCACTTCATTACTCATTTCCCATCCTTGAGGGCTATCTCATGCCCTTTTTACCTAGTTTTATATTAGGCGCGGGCTCTGATATAATGAGAAGAGGGATTCTTTACTTGCTTCCAACAGAGAGTAAAGCCTGGAGTTTGAGGTATGCAGGGGCCCGCTCAAGCTCCCTTTGGGGTGTGATAGTATTTCTGGGCTTCTGAATTCTTGGGCCTTTCAATCACACTCCCTACACAAGACCCTCATAATAGGAGGAAAAGATCATGACATCAAAATAAAAGAGAGACTGATTGAGAGGGGGAGGGGATATGATGGAGAGTGGAGTTTCAAAGGGGGAAGTGGGGGGAAGGGAGGGCATTACCATGGGATATCGTTTATAATTATGGAAGTTGTCAATAAAAAAAATACATTAAGAAATGTCATCAGAGCATGCCAGGCGTGGTGGCGCACGCCTTTAATCCCAGCACTCGGGAGGCAGAGGTAGGAGGATCGCCGTGAGTTCGAGGCCACGCTGAGACTGCAGAGCGAACTCCAGGTCAGCCTGAGCTAGAAGTGAGACCTTACCTCGGAAAACAAAAAACAACAACAAAAAAATGTCATCAGAACATGCCAAATATTCTTTAATAAAGCTACTAAAATGCAACTACCATACTGACAGCTGGCATGGCCTTAATTCTGTGAGCTAGGTACAATTTTCTGTCTAGCTGACAGAAATTCAATTACTTTTGCCTTGAGAAGGCCAGGGAGAAAGTTCCATATTAAACAGATGGCATTCCCTTGGCATAGGCCCAGAGGGAGCGTATCAAGGGAGAGGTAAGCCCCGTTCGTTCTGTTGGTTTTGGTTGCCGGGCACCTCATCAAATCGCTCATGTGTGGCACCTTGCACAGGGTGTGTGGTTCTAGTGGGCACGGGGATGTTTTGTCCACAAGCAAGCCAATGTTTTCATCAGCTCTCCCCCCAGAGGAGCAGCAGGATGCTCAATCAACGGAGGAAGAAATGACTGTGTTTGGAAAGACGGTTCCGTATTTCACTTGATGGGCGATTAGTGAAACATCTACAAAGCCAGACGGGTGTGGTGGCGCACGCCTTTAATCCCAGCACTCGGGAGGCAGAGGTAGGAGAATCGCCATGAGTTCGAGGCCACCCTGAGACTCCATCGTGAATTCCAGGTCAGCCTGGACCAGAGTGAGACCCTACCTCGATAAACCAAAAAAAAAGAAGTTTACAAAGCCAGGCATAATGCCACATGCCTATAATGTCAGCATCTGAGGGTTAAATGCAGAAGAATTAGGGGTTCAAGGCCAGCCTGGGCTACATTAGACCTTGTCACAAGGAATTTTATTTATCTGTTTGAGTGCATGTATACACTATAGTCTCTTGCTGCTGTAAATGAAAGTTCATCTGACTCTATATGGGTACTGGGGAATTGAACCCTGGGCCAGTAGGCTTTGCAAACAAGTGCCTTTAACTGCAGAGCTGTCTCCTCAGCCCTTACCCCTAATTTTTTTTTTTTGTTTTGTTTTATTGTTTTTCCGAGGTAGGGTCTCACTCTGGCCCAGGCTGACCTGGAATTCACTATGCAGTCTCAGGGTGGCCTTGAACTCTCGGTGATCCTCCTACCTCTGCCTCCCGAGTACTGGGGTTAAAAGTGTGCACCACCACGCTTGGCTGCTAATTTTTATTTTAGAAAGAGAAAGAGAGAGAGAAAGAATTGGTGCACCAGGGCCTCAGCTACTGCAATAGAGCTCCAGGCACTTGTACCACAGAGTGGGCATGTGCAACCTTGCCCTTCCCCCACCTTTGTGCGTCTGGCTTAGGTGGGATCTGGAGAGTCGAACGTGGGTCTGTAGGCTTTGCAAACAAGCGCCATAACCACTAAGCCATCTGTCCAGCCCTCATTGTTTTTTTTTATTACACATGACTTTTTGGAATCTTTTCCTATATAAACCTTTTTTAAAAATATTTTTACTTATTTGTTTGTTTATTTATTTATTTGACAAAGAAAAAGGGAGAGAGAGAGAGAACGGGTGTGCCAGGGCCCCTGGCCACAGCAAATGAATTCTAGACACATGCGGCCCCTTGTGCATCTGGCTAATGTGGGGAATTGAACCTGGATCCTTTGGCTTTTGCCTTAACTGTTAATCATCTCTCCAGCCACCCCCTCTTTTATATATATATATTGTTTTGAAATTCCATTTATAATGTTTTTTCAAGGTAGAGTCTCACTTTAGCCCAGAGTGACCTGAAATGCACTATGTAGTCTCAGGCTGGCGTCAGACTTACGGCGATCCTCCTACCTCTGCCTTCCGAGTGCTGAGGTTAAAGGCATGTGCCTCCACATCTGGGTCCAGTTTGTCCTTTACAAGGCTCTCAGAAGAAAATCTGGTCAGGCCATCATATCAATAAGAGTTGCATATCTGCCAAGTATTAAGTGGTTTGTCCTTATCTCCTGGACCTGGCGAGAGAGAGAGAGACAGAGAGAATGGGCACACCAGGGCCTCCAGCCACTGCAAATGAACTCCAGATGCATGTGCCCCCTTGTGCGTCTGGCTTACATGGGACCCTGGGAATCGAACCTGGGTGCTTTGGCTCTGCAGGCAAGTGTCTTAACCGCTAAGCCATCTCTCCAGCCCTCCTTAACCAGTCTTTTAAAACTTGATAATCTTATTTCATTTGTAAGTGGATCACTGCAGGGTAAAATTAAACGGCTCTTAATTTAGAGCCTATAGACTCTGCTGAGAGTCATTGAATATATGAAATGATATGCAAATTGTTTTTCCTGGGTAGAAAGAGCCATAAATATTTATCAATTTAAAAAATTTGCTGGGGCTGGACAGATGGTTTAGTAGTTAAGGTGATTGCCTGCAAAGCCAAAGGATCTCAGTTTAACTCTCCAGAACCCATGTAAGCCAGATGTACAAGGGGGCACATGTGTCTGGAGTTCATCTGCAGTAGCTGGAGGCCCTGGTATGCCCATTTTCTTCCTCTCTCTCTCAAATAAATAAATAAAGTATATAGGGCAAGGTGTGGTGGCACATGCCTTTAATCCCAGCACTCGGGAGGCAGAGGTAGGAGGATCGCTGAGAGTTCGAGGCCACCCTGAGACTCCATAGTGAATTCCAGGTCAGCCTGGGCTAGAGCGAGAACCCACCTTGGAAAACAAAACAAAACAAAAATTTGCTGAGCGTGGTGGCTCATGTCTTTGATCCCAGCACTTGGGAGGCAGAGATAGATGATCACCATGAGTTCCAAGCCAAATTCCAGGTCAGCCTGGACTAGAGCGAGACCCTACCTTGAAAAACAAAACAAACAAAAGGTTTTCATTTACGTGTGTCTATGTGTGTACCAGGGTCTCTTGGTGATACAAATGAACACTGCATGCTTTCATCACTATTTTTGTTTTGTTTTGTTTTGCAGTAGAGTCTCACTCTAGCCCAAGTAGACATGGAACTCTCTCTGTCACCCCAGGCTGGCCTCGAACTCATAGCAATCCTCCTATTTCTGCCTCTCAAGTGCTGGGGTTAAAGGCGTGTGCCACCACACCCGGCTCTCACACTGCTGTTTGTATTTGGCTTTATGTGGGTGGCTGAACACCTAAGCCTGGGCTGGCAGGATTTGTAAGCAAGTGCCTTGAACTACTGAGTAATCTCCACAGCCCCATATCTATCAACTTTAAGAGTTTCTTTTCCCTTCCCTTCCGTTCCCTTCCCTTCCCTTCCCTTCCCTTCCCTTCCCTTCCCTTCCCTTCCCTTCCCTTCCCTTCCCTTCCCTTCCCTTCCCTTCCCTTCCCTTCCCTTCCCTTCTCTTCTTTCTTTCTTTTCTCTTTTTGAAGTAGGGACTCACTCTATCCCAGGCTGAACAGAAATTCATTACATAGTCTCAGGGTGGCCTCGAATTCACAGTGATCCTCCTACCTTTGCCTCCCAAGGGCTAGGATTAAAGGCATGCATCACCATGCTCAGCTGAGTTTCTTATATATTTGTTTAAGAGAGAAGAGAATGGGCACGCCAGGGCCTCCAGCCACTGCAAATGAACTCCAGATGTGTGCGCCCCCTTGTGCATCTGGCTCATGTGGGTCCTGGGGAATGGAACCTGGGTTCTTTGGCTTTGTAAGCAACCGCCTTAACTGCTAAGCCAGCTCTCCAGTCCCCTGTTTTTTGTTTTGTTTTGTTTTTGGTTGTTTTTTTTTTTTTCATTTTCTCGGGGTAAGGTCTCACTCTAGCCCAAACTGACCAGGAATTCACTACATAGTCTCAGGCTGGCCTTCAACTCATGGTGATCTTCCTGCCTCTGCCTCATGAATGCTGGGATTAAAGGCATGTGCCACCACACCTGGCACAAACAAATTTGTAATTTGGATCTCCAGCCACCTGGCTGGAGGAGGTGTCCCTTTGGGTGGGTCCCAGGGTCCAGCCCTAAGGTGTAGGGGTGGATTACTTGGAATTCCAATCTGAAGATAGGCAAAGTGCCTGAGCTTTGTCGGGAGTCCTGAAGTGTGCTTGCTTACGGTGTTGGTGGTAGCTTTTCTCTCTGTCTGTTTATTTATTTATTTTTAATTTTTTTGTTTACTTTTATTTATTTAAGAGCAACAGACAGAGAGAATGAGTGTGCCAGGGCTTCCATCCACTGTAAATGAACTCCAGATGCATGCGCCCCCTCGTTCATCTGGCTAACGAGGGTCCTGGGGAATCAAGCCTTGAACTGGGGTCCTTAGGGTTCACAGGCAAGCGCTTAACCGCTAAGCCATCTCTCCAGCCCCTCTCTCTTTGTTTAGACCTGTGAAAACAGGCTAGCTTCTTCTGCCACTATGGAGCTTCCCCTCAATGTGGAAGCTTCAGTAAATCCCTTCCTCCTCACAGAATCTGGGTCTGGTCTGCAGGTTTGTCCAGGAACCTCGAGCCAAATCATGTAGCCTAATGTCCCTAAACCTGGAGTTCAGCCTAGAAACAGAGAGAGGAAGTGTGGAGGTGAGGTTGTGTCCTCTCTCCTCCTTTTTCCCCATCCACTCTTTCAAGCAGCTCCTGTCCATGTCCAGGAGTTACCAGACTGTAATGGAGAAGACAGGCACAGCAAAAGTGACAGCCCCAGAGTGGTCAGGACTGTGACATTCAGCAGCTGTTTGGCCTCTGGGTGGACCAGAAGAGTTTCCCACCCAGTGTGAGGGACATCAAAGTTTTCTGAAAGGAATGGTGTCCAAGTTGACTCTGGGAGGGAGCTGGCGAGAGGGCTGAGTATTTATTTATTGATTTTTGTGTTTTCGAGGTAGGGTCTCACTCTGGCCCAGGCTGACTTGGAATTCACTATGGAGTCTCTGGGTGACCTCGAACTCTCGGAGAGTCTCCTGCCTCTGCTTCCCGAGTGCTGGGGTTGCAGGCATGTGTCCACCATGCCTGAATAGGGCTGAGTATTTATAAAACAGGGAGGCTACTTCAAGGGCTCATGGAAATTTCCAGGTGCCTAGATGTGGGGCTCAGATCAGGATGCTAATAATAACCACAGAATGTCCAAATTTGAGCTCTGTAAGTCTAATTACCTTCAGACTCCTCTCCCCAACTATTCCAATAGCAAATTTGACAAATTAAATGCTGTGGCCATCAATTCCACCCAGGAGAGGATAATTGGCTCTTAATGTGTGCAGACATTTCCTGATTTTGAGAAAACAAGATTTTTTGTGGAAATGCAAAGCCATCCTGCAGCCATGTCCTCTGTGTGGGCCCAAGCCTTCCCCAGGCCCTATCCCAACAGTTACTTGGGCTATTTACTGCCCTCCCATCCACCTCCATTACTTGGCTTTTAAAATGAGCCCCATTAGCGGCTAGAGAGATGACTTCACTGTTAATGTGTTTGCCTCCGAAACCTAAGGACCCATGTTCGACCCTCCAGACCCCACGTAAGCCAGATGCACAGGGTGACACAAGTGTGCAAGGCGGAACATTCGCAAAAATTGGTGCACGTGTCTGGAGTCCGATCACAGTGGCTAGAGGCCCTGGCATGCATGAAAAAAAATACAAGGAGGGCTGGAGAGATGGCTTAGCGGTTAAGTGCTTGCCTATGAAGCGTAAGGGCCCCAGTTCGAGGCTCGATTCTCCAGGACCCACTTAAGCTAGATGCCCAAGGGAGTGCATGCATTTGGAGTTCGTTTGCAGTGGCTGGAGGCCCTGGTGTGCCCGTTCTCATCCCTCTCTATCTTTCTTTCTCTCTGACTCTGTCTCTCTGAAATAAATAAATAAATAAATAAAATAAAAAATACATAAAGGGTGCTCCATAAATACATACAAACATACACACACACATGCATACCGTGCACTCCATTAAAGTACTTTCCAAACATGCCTTCCTGAGTTTGTATCCCATGTAAAAACCGTGGCAATGCTGGCACCCATTGCGGGCCTTTGTCCTCGAAGCACAGCTCTGGTGAGGAGACAGACAGGAGAATCTACTGAAGTCTGTGTGCCAGCGAGCCTGGCAAACCGAATGGTGAGCCACACAGCCTGCCTGAAACAAGGTGGGAGGAAGGACCAAACCAGAAAGTTCTCTGACTTCCACCTACGTAAACATACACACACACACACACACACACACACACACACACACACAGAGCCATTGTGGTGTGGGGATGATTCTAAATAGGAGGTAAGAGATAAGCAGACAAACCTTAGGTCTTGGTCCATTTTTTAAATTATTTTTTGCTTGTATTTCTTTTTTTAAAATAATTTTATTTTTGTTTATTTGGGAGAGACCGAGGCAGAGAAGGAGAGAGAGAGAGAGAGAAACAGAGAGAATGAACAACAACTCCAGATGCATGTGCCACCATGTGCATCTGCCTTACGTGGGTTTCTGGGGAGTTGAACATAGGTCCTTAGGCTTCTCAGGCAAGCGCCTTAACTGCTAAGGCATGTCTCCAGCCCTTTTTAAAATTTTTGTTAAACAATTTCTTTGTGTGTGTGTGTGTGTGTGTGTTTTTGAGGTAGGGTCTCACTTTATCCCACGCTGACCTGGGATTCACTATGTAGTCTCAGGGTAGCCTTGAACTCATGGCAATCCTCATACCTGAATTGCTGGGATTAAAGGCATGTGCCACCATGCCCAGCTAATTTTTTTTCCCAGCTAATTTTTTAAAACATTTTTTTAAAATTTTTATTTATTTATTTGAGACAGAGGGGGAGAGAATGGGTGCGACGGGGCCTCCAGCCACTGCAAAGGAACTCCAGATGCATGCGCCCCCTTGTGCATCTGGCTAACATGGGTCCTGGGGAATCGAACTTGGGTCCTTAGGTTTCACAGGCAAGCGCCTTAACTGTTGAGCCATCACTCCAGCTCTCTTTGTCTGTTTGTGTGGTGTGTGCGCACGTACCTCTCCTCTCCCTGTCTGTCGCTCTCAAATAAATAAATAAAAATAAACAAAAAAATAAAAAAAAAAATGGGTGCGCCTGGGCCTCCAGCCGCTGCAAGCGAACTTTACACATATATAACCTTGTACATCTGGCTTTATGTGGGTCCTGGGGAATTGAACCTAGGTGCTTTGGCTTTGCAGGCAAACACATTAACTACTAAGCCATTTCTCCAGCCTCCCCTCCTTTTTTTTTTTTTTTTTGAGGTAGGGTCTCACTCTAGCCCAGGCTGACCTGGAATTCACTATGGAGTCTCAGGATGTCCTCAAACTCATGGTGATTCTCCTACCTATCCTGAGTGCTGGGATTAAAGGCGTGTGCCACCACGCCCAGCTAGATCTTTAACATCGCACGTGGCGATGGAAGATTCTAGAATCTAACAATCTGACGATATGAGTGCCAGGAGAAAACCCAAGCCATTTTCCCCTAATGCTCATCTCATAACCACAGATAACGTGCGTTGAGCTCACGTTGCTGTCTCAAGCACCCCTTCCACATCTGTTTAACTATCATCAGAGACCTTCAGGTTCACATGCAGGAGACAGTGGGTTGATTGGGATAGGAAAACAGTCTTGCAGGGGAATGAATCTATTTTCCATACGCTAAGGTTTTGATGCCCTGGTCTTCTGGAAGTACGGCAATACGTCTTACTGCTTGGAGGACCACGTGGCCAAACTCTGTGTTCCTTGTGTGAATTCTGCATTCCTGTGCCTGATTTTGCTGAGTGTACCCCTGACCTATTGCAATGCTCAAAACCACGGCTATCGTACCATTGTCGCATTAGTATAACCAGAGCTGGTGCATTTTGGCCTTTTTGTCAGGTTTTTCTTTTCTTTCTTTTCTGTTTTCTCTTTGGGTTTCAAGGTGGACTCTCACTCTAGCCCAGGCTAGCCTGGAATTCACTCTCTAGTCTCAGGCTGGCCTCAAATTCACAGTGATCCTCCTACCTCTGCCTCCTGAGTGCTGGGATTAAAGGTGTGCACCACCACGCCTGGCTTTTCTTTTCTTTTAAATTTTATTTTTATTTATTTGAGAACAACAGAGAGAGAGACAGAACGAGGGAGAGAGAGAGAGAGAATGGGCACGCCAGGGCCTCCAGCCACTGCAAACGAACTCCAGATGCGTGCGCCCCCTGTGCATCTGGCTAACGTGGGTTCTGGGAATCAAGCCTCGAACCGGGGTCCTTAAGCTTCACAGGCAAGCGCTTAACCTCTAAGCCATCTCTCCAGCCCCTCTTTTTTTAATTTGCTTTTGAAACAGGTTGTTTTTTTGGGGGAGGGGGTGGTTTTGAGGTAGGGTCTAACTCTAGGCCAGGCTGACCTGGAATTCACTATGTAGTCTCAGGGTGGCCTCAAACTCATAAGATCCTCCTACCTCTGTCTCCTGGGTGCTGAAAGAGACAGAGGGAATGTGTGAAGAAGAGGCAAAGAGACAGAAAGAATGGGTGCACCAGGGCCTCCAGTCATGCAAACGAGCTCTAGATGCGTTTACCACCTTGTGCAGGACCCCATGGGTCCTGGGGAATCAAATCTGGGCCCTTAGGCTTCCCAGGCAAGTGCCTTAACTGCTAAGCCATTTTTCCATCCCCACACCTGGGTCTTTAAAAAACATTTTGGAGGGCTGGAGAGATGGCTTAGTGGTTAAGTACTTGCCTGGGAAGCCTAAGGACCCCGGTTCAAGGCTCAATTCCCCAGGACCCACGTTAGCCAGATGCACAAGGGGGCGCACGCATCTGGAGTTCGTTTGCAGTGGCTGGAAGCCCTGGCGTGCCCATTCTCTCCCTCTCTCTTTCTCTGCCTCTTTCTCTGTCTGTTGCTCTCAAATAAATAAATTTTTAAAAAATTTAAAAAAAAATTGAGCTGGAGAGATGGCTTAGTGATTAAGGCATTTGCCTTCAAAGCCAAAGGACCTTGGTTTGATTGCCCAGGACCCACATAATAAGCCAGAAGCACAAGGCGGCATGTGCATCTGAAGTTTGTTTGCAGTGGCTGGAGGCCCTGGCGCCTCTATGCTCCCTTCCCTCTCTGCCTCTTTCTCTTTTCTCAAATAAATAAATAAAAATTAAAGTTTTTAACAAAATATTTGTTTATTTGACAAAGAGGAGACAGGGAGAGTGAGTATGGGCATGCCAGGGCCTCTAGCCATTGCAAATAAGTTCCAGATACATGTGCCACTTTGTGCATCTGACTTTGTGGGTATTGGGGAATTGAACCCAGGCAGTGAGGCTTGCAAGCAAGTACCTTTAGCCTCTGAGCCATCTCTCCAGCCTTCCATTTTTCTTCCTTTTTTAAAAAAAAATTATTTATTTATTTGAGAGCGACAAGCAGAGAAAGAAACAGATAGAAAGTGGGTGCGCCAGGGCCTCCAGCCACTGCTAATGAACTCCAGACGCATGTGCGCCCCCTTGTGCATCTGGCTAACGTGGGTCCTGGGGGATCAAGTCTCGAACTGGGGTCCTTCGGCTTCCCAGGCAAGCACTTGACTGCTAAGCCATCTCTCCAGCCTTCTGGTTTTCAGCCGGCCCTGTTTTCAGTTCACCAAGGACTTGAAAAAAATGAAGCCCAGAATAGATTTCAGGTAACTACTGGAAAAGATTGAACTTCAAGCGGGTTCAGTTAGAACGCTTTCTGGTTCTCTTAGGAAGGCTAAAGGGAGAGACCAGTCTGGGTGGATGGAAGCACAGTGCAAGCCAAACCTGGGGGGCTGGGGGGGATGGCTGGTTGGGGTGAAGGCCAAGGCTAATCTTCTTATGCCCCTGGGTCTGTTTGCCCTGATTTCAAATGGGGGTGGGTAATGATTCTTGCTTTGGGAAAGTTCTGGAACTTATCAGCTCCAGAGGGACTCTGCAGTCAAGGGGGGAGGGGGGATAGAGGAGGGGTGGGGAGGAGTGCGAAATGCCGGGGGAACTGTGAGGGGCTGGTGGTCTCCATGGAAACGTGCTGCAGCCCAGAGAGAAGGGGAGGGGGCGATTTCAAAGATGAAGG
Source organism: Jaculus jaculus (assembly GCF_020740685.1). NCBI lineage: Eukaryota > Metazoa > Chordata > Mammalia > Rodentia > Dipodidae > Jaculus > Jaculus jaculus. The sequence continues at coordinate 5,186,304 of NC_059122.1, read as the reverse complement.
ATTTGCTAAGAAAGGTGCTCACTCCTTAGCTGAAAGGCATGTCGCAGAGATGGAGACTTCCTTCCACCCTTGCAAGGCCGGAGAGGCCTGGCTTTAAGGAACTGTAGCAGGGTTGCAGAGATGGCTTGGTGGTAAAGGCACTTGCCTGTGAAGACTAAGGACCCAGGTTCGATTCCCCGGTATACTCACGTAAACCAGATGCACAAGGTGGCTCAGGCATCTGGAATTTGTTTGCAGTGGCTAGAGGCCCTGGTGTGCCATTCTCTACCCCCACCCCAGTAAAAAAAAAAAAAAGCTAGTCTAAGAGGAGCGCTCAGCACTGCAATATCTCTACCACACCTTCCATGGCTCAGGGTCCATTGCAGAAGAGGTGGCGGAAAGGACGTAAGAGCCAAAGTAAGGGTAGGACTCCTTACAACGTGCTCCCCAGACACAAAATGGCCTGGATATCCATGACCTCACAGTGCCTGACACTACCTACACAAGACCCTCGTAATAGGAGGGAAAAGATGATGACATCAAAATAAAAAAGAGACTGAGAGGGGGAGGAGATATGATGGAGAGTGGAGGTTCAAAAGGGAAAGTTGGGGGAGGGAGAGAATTACCATGGTGTATTGTTTACAATTATGGACGTTGTCAATAAAAAATATATTTTAAAAAAGCCAGTCTAGGGCTGGAGAGATGGCTTAGCGGTTAAGCGCTTGCCTGTGAAACCTAAGGACCCCGGTTCGAGGCTCGGTTCCCCAGGTCCCACGTTAGCCAGATGCACAAGGGGGCACACACGTCTGGAGTTCGTTTGCAGAGGCTGGAAGCCCTGGCGCGCCCATTCTCTCTCTCTCCCTCTATCTGTCTTTCTCTCTGTGTCTGTCGCTCTCAAATAAATAAATAAATAAATAAATTTTTAAAAAAGCCAGTCTATTGGGCTTGTCTCAAAAAAAAAAAAAAATCAGGGGATGGAGAGATATTGCTCAGCAGTTAAGGCTGCAGAGCCTACCAACCTTGGTTCAAGTCACCACATAAAGCCAGATGCACAAAGTGGTGCATGCATCCGGAGTTCATGTGCAGAAGCCAGAGGTCTTGGCGTGCCCATTCTCTGCCCCTCTCCTCTCTCTCTCTCTCTCTTCTGCTTGCAAATAAATGAAATATTTAAAATTTATCTTTATTTATTTGAGAGTGACAGACAGAGAGAGAAAGAGGGAGAGAGAGAGAGGGAGAGAATGGGTGCACCAGGGCTCCCAAACGAACTCCAGGCACAAGCGCCCCCTTGTGCATCTGGCTAACATGGGTCCTGGGGAATCGAGCCTCGAACCATGGTCCTTAGGCTTCACAGGCAAGCGCTTAACCGCTAAGCAAATCTCTGCAGCCCCAAATAAAATATTTTTTAAAGATTTATTTATTTTTTTTAAAGATTTATTTTATTTATTTATTTATTAGACACAGAGAGAGGGAGAGAGAGAGTGCACCTGAGCCTTCAGCCACTTCAAATGAACTACAGACACATACACCAACCACCTTGTGCATCTGGCTTACATGGGACCTGGAGAATCAAATCTGGGTCTTTTTTTTTTTTTTTTGGTTTTTCGAAGTAGGGTCTTGCTGTAGCCCAGGCTGACCTGGAATTCACTATGGAGTCTCAGGGTGGCCTCGAACTCACAGTGATCCTCCTACCTCTGCCTCCCGAGTGCTGGCGTTAAAGGCGTGCGCCACCATGCCCAGCCAAACCTGGGTCCTTTTGCTTTGCAGGCTAACACCTTAACCACTAAGCTATCTGTCTATCTCCCAATTTTTTTTTTCAAAACCAACAAAATCAACATTATAGGATTTTCACTGAGACCATCACCACCTCCTCCTCTCATGTATCTGTTAACATTACACAGCTCTCAGGCTAGAGAGACAGCTTAGCGGTTAAGGCGCTTGCCTGTGAAGCCTAAGGACCCAGGTTCCACTCCCAGATCCCCCGTGAGCCAGACACACAAAGGTGAAGCAAGCGCAAGGTCGCACATGCCCACTAGGTGGCGCAAGCATCTGGCATTCAATTATAGTAGCTGAGGCCCTGTTGCACCAATTCTCTCTCCCTCTGTCTCTCCTCTCCCCTTCCCTCCTTCTCACTCTCTCTAAAATAAAAAATAAGAGCTGGGCATGGTGGCACATGCCTTTAATCCCAGCACTCAGAAGGCAGAGGTAGGAGGATCACCGTGAGTTCCAGGCCATCCTGAGACTACATAGTGAATTCCAGGTCAGCCTGGGCTAGAGCGAGACCCTACCTCGATAAAAAAATAAAACAAAAAATAATACAAATAAACGAATATTCCATGTCGGTATGGTTTCTTTCCAGGAGCTTCAGTTCACATATCCCAGGCTGGCTTCAAGCTGGACATGTAGATATGTAGCCAGGGATGACCTTGAACTTCTGATCTTTCTCCCCAAGGGCATGTGCCACCACAGTGAGTTTTGTGTCCTGTGCTAGGGTGTTGATCCCAGAGCCTCATGCATGTTAGGCGAGCACTGTTACCAACTGAGGGACATCCTGAGCCCCTCACCATCGAAACATTGCCTCGCATGAATGCTATAAACACAAATGAAGATTCTAGGATTTCCAAGTCCATGGTCCACCAAGGTCTAGTTAAGTCCTGCGGGCAGGTGACATGGCCCATTCCTAAGGGATTTGTCACCATGCTGGGCTCGCAGTGTGTCTTCTCTCCACACTCCAAATGGACCATCCACTGGGGTGACCTGTGAAGTAGGAAGAGGTGGGGGGGGCGGTCAGGATAGAAAGTCAGGGGAAGTTTTGGGGATATGAGAAGGAAAAGAAGTCCTTCGCTAAGGAGTCTGGGTAAAAGCTTCTTGCCACTTGAGAAAACAGTTGTTCCCAGTCCTTCCTGGAAACCTGCAATTTCCTAAGACTCTCACCAGAGCCACTTTTACAGTCAAAGACATGCCCGGAATCCCTTGTATAACCCTAATGTCTTCAGGTTTTATTTATTTATTTTTTTAAAAAAATTTATTTATATTTATTTATTTGAAAGAGAGAGAAAGAGAGAGAGAGAATGGGTGACCCTGGGCTTCCAGTCACTGTAAATGAACTCCATATGCACGTGCCACCTTGTGCATCTGGCTTATGTGGGTTCTGGGGAATCGAAGTTGGCTCCTTTGGCTTTGCAGGCAAGTGCCTGAACCACTAAGTCATCTCTCCAGCCCTTAATAGTTTTTGTTGTTGTTGTTGTTTTTTGTATTTCAAGGTAAAGTTTCACTCCAGTCCAGGCTGACCTGGAATTTACAATGTAGTCTCAGGGTGGCCTTGAACTCACGGTGATCCTCCTACCTCTGCCTCCCAAGTGCTGGGATTAAAGGTGTGCGCCACCACGCCTGGCCCTTAATAGTATTTTTAAAAATGTTTTTCTTTTTTCTTTTTGAGGTAGGGTCTCACTCTAGCCCAGGCTGACCTGGAATTCACTATGTAGTCTCAGGGTGGCCTCAAACTCACGGCAATCCTCCTACCTCACCTTCCTAAGTGCTGGGATTAAAGGTGTGCACCACCACACATGGGTGAACATTTTTTCTTAATTTTATTTATTTTGAGATAGATAGATAGAGAGAGAGACAGACAGACAGACAGATATATATCAAGAATGGGTACACCCGGGCCTCTAGCCACTGCAAACAAACTCCAGATGCACATGCCACTTTGTGCATCTGGCTTTATGTGGGTTCTGGGGAATCAAATCTGGGTCTTTAGGCTTCACAGGCAAATGCCTTAACCACGAAGGCATCTCTCCAGCCCTCTTTTATTTTTTATTTTTATTTATTTATTTTTTTTATGGTAGGGTCCTACTCTAGCCCAGGCTGACCTGGAATTCACTCTGTAGTCTCAGGCTGATCTTGAACTCACAGCGATCCTCCTACCTCAGCCTCTCAAGTGCTGGCATCAAAGATAGCACTACCAAGGCTATAGAGATGGTTTAATGGTTAAGGCGTTTGCCTGCAAGGCCAAAGGACCCAGGCTCAATTCCCCAGGACCCATGTAATCCAGATGCACAAGGTGGCACACGCATTTGGAGTTCATTTGCAATGGCCGGAGGCCCTGGTGTGCCCATTTCTCTCTCTTTCTCTGTCAAATAAAAAAATATTTTTAATAATAGAAATTTAATAAATACTTAAATTAAAAAAAATATATATATAAAAAGTAACAGTGTCCCTTATCCTGTGTCAAAAACTCCTTTTCACCTGTCAGTAGCTTCATGACAATTCAAATATCACTTCCTCCAGGAAGCTTTCTCCAAAGTCCCTGGCCAGGTTAAAAGCCTCCTGTAGACGCCTATAGGCTTGAGCATTTTAAAGACAGGGGCCGGGCGTGGTGGCGCACGCCTTTAATCCCTGCACCCGGGAGGCAGAGGCAGGAGGATCGCCGTGAGTTCAAGGCCACCCTGAGACTCCATAGTGAATTCCAGGTCAGCCTGGGCTAGAGTGAGACCCTACCTCGAAAAAAAAACGGAAAAACAAACAAACAAACAAACAAAATCCAGGGACTGGGACACCTTACTGAGCTTGGCAAAGAGTCATTGCCAATGAATCTTGAGAATAGGCCACCACGTGGCAGGCTGGGGCAAAGGGTGTGTGTGTGTGTCTAGTCCTTACTTACAAGGTCCCATATTCAACATTTTCTGCTTTGGGCTGAAGATGTGGGCTAAGACTCCCTCCATCTGCAGCTCATACCCACCGTACCCCCAAGCAGCTTGCACACCCTCCCCCAGTGCCCTCTGAATATTTGTTCCCAGGCACTCACACGTCCACATGTTCTGAACATAACTAGGAAAGCAATTTACAAGAAATAATTGCCGGTCAATGGGCTCCTGGGAGCCGCGGTGAGCTCAGAGCTGTTTATGCTTGTGCGTCAGCCTGCAACCGGGGGAAGGGCTTCCTGCCTCACACGGTGGGCAATTTTGTTTCTAAAACAGGACAGACGAGCCACCAACCAGCCAGCAAGAATCTTCTGAGGCCTGATCGATTGGATTCAAACCAGAAAAGCTGAACTAGGTGGAGGAGCTTTTGCACAACACATTTTATTTATTTAATTTTTTAATTTTTTTCTGTTTATTTTTATTTATTTATTTGACAGTGAAAGACAGAGAGAGAAAGAGGCAGACAGATACGTAGATAGATAGAGAATGGGTGTGCCAGAGCCTCCAGCCCCCTTGTGCATCTGGCTAAAGTGGGACCTGGGGAACCGAGCCTCGAACCGGGGTCCTTAGGCTTCACAGGCAAGGGCTTAACCGCTAAGCCATCTCTCCAGCCCAACACATTTTATTTTCCACCTGTGCTCATATCATGCACGTGGACTCTTCGGGAGAGGGACACATCCTACCAGGGCCTCCAGCTGCTGAAAACAAACTCCAGACGCATGGCCACCCCTTGTGCATCTGGCTTACGTAGGTCCTGGGGAATCGAACCTGGGTCCTTTGGCTTTGCCTCATCATCTGATTTTTTTTCTTGCAACTTGCCCAAGGGGACTGACAGTGACACCAAGGACAAGCTATGTCCCATGGAAGGTCACACCTGTCGGTCACTTAACCCTTCCTCAACCATCACCTACTCTGCACGCACGCGCGTGTGCACACACACACACACACACACACACACACACACACACATGCTGTGTGCTCCTTAAAACAAATTAACTTGCCATTCCCAGAGCTGGGCCCTGCTCGCTGATTTGTACAGGCTGTTCTCTGACCGTACATCCTCACGCTGTCTCACCTGGAAGTTGACTCATCTCTCATGAGTCAGCCCCAGGCATCAGCGCTTCCTCCCCTCAGCGGCACCAGATACACCAGAAAGCTCACAGCCTTTTCAAAAAAAATATTTTATTAAGCCGGGCACAGTGGTGCACGCCTTTAATCCCAGCACTTGGGAGGCAGAGGTAGGAGGATCGCTGTGAGTTTACTTATTTATTTATTTACCTGAGGTGGGGGGAACGCCAGGGCCTCTAGTAGCCACAAATGAACTCCAGAATCCTGCGCCACCTTGCGCATCTGCTTATGTGGGCGCTGGGGAATCAAACCTGGGTCCTTGGGCTTCACAGGCAAGCACTTTAAGCCATCTCTCGAAAGCTCCCTCTTCACACACTGCCTTTTTTTTTTTTTTTTTTTCCAGGTAGGGTTTCACTCTAGCCCAGGCTGACCTGGAATGCAATCTGTATTCTCAGGGTGGCCTCGAACTCACGGCGGTCCTCCTGCCTCTGCCTCCCGAGTGCTGGGATTAAAGAAAGGCACACCATCTTTTTTTTTTTCACACCATCTTTTTATTATGCTGATGCCAAGCTCCATTTGAGCCCCCGGCTAGCCCAATTCTCTAGATTCTGGCAACTTCACAGGTCCTGGCATGGAAGAGACATCACGGAGCCCAGGATCAGTGCCCAGGGGTGCTGAAAAGAGAGTTCCACCGCCCTCCTAAAAATGAGAAAGCCTGAGGTGGGCTAGAAGTTACCGTACTTGGTAATAGCTGACCCTCTCCCATTTATATTTTCCAAGCCTTTATTTGCATAACCTCAGCGAACCTTTCTTCCACTGGCTCAGAACCTGTGCACAGAGAGCTAAGGATGTCCACCTCACTGTCACCAAATCCAGCAGTGAGCCAGGCCACCAAGAAAGGCCCAGAATCGAGCGGGGCACGGTGGCGCACGCCTTTCATCCCAGCGCTCAGGAGGCAGAGGTAGGAGGATCGCCGTGAGTTCGAGGCCAGCCTGAGACTCCATAGTGAATTCCAGGTCAGCCCGGGCTAGAGCGAGACCCCTACCTCAGGAAACCAAAAGTTAGGACAGTCACTGAGGAAGAAGGGTCGGCAGTGAGCTTCCCGCTTGAAGATTCCTCCGCCACCCACTTAATAAAGACAAGATGTCAGCCACAAATGTTAATAGCTAATGTGGTTCAGAGGGTAGAGTGCCTGTCTACCATGCATGAATCCCTGGGTTCAATTCCCACCACTGCATCAAACTGGACATCAAAATGCAAAGACACACACACACACACACACACACACATCTGTAATCCTAGCATTTGGGAGGTGGGGATGATAGAGAATAATAGGAAGAAATTTGAGCTGGAGAGATGGCTTAGTGGTTAAGGCGCTTGCCTGTAAACCCTAAGGACTCACGTTTGAATCTCCAGGTCCCACATAAGCCAGACACACAGTGACACAAGTGTGCACGCAGGGGGTGCACGCATCTGGAGTTTGTCAGCAGTGGCTAAAGGCCCTGGCACACCCATCCTACCTCAAGAAACCAAAATTAATAAATGAATAAATAAGGTCGAAACCTGTTAGGTAGTTATGGAGGGGTCCTTGAAACTTGCCTTGGAAGTGTAACAGTTAAAGTAGATGTTAGGGAAGGGCTGGGGAGATGGCTTAGCGGTTAAGCGCTTGCCTGTGAAGCCTAAGGACCCCGGTTAGAGGCTCGGTTCCCCAGGTCCCACATTAGCCAGATGCACAAGGGGGCGCACGCGTCTGGAGTTCGTTTGCTGTGGCTGGAGGACCTGGCGCGCCCATTCTCTCTCTCTCTCTCTCTCTCTGTCACTCTCAAGTAAATAAATAAAAATGAAAAAAAATATATATTTAAAAAAAAACTTGAGAAAGAATAAGAGGGCTTTCAGTGGGATGTGAGACAGCTAAACTGAAAGGTTACAAGGTAGGGCAGGCTCTGGGAAAAACCAGAAAGCCACTCTCCGCAAGCTTTGACTGGACCCCATGAAGTTCACCCCCATTTTTGGCCTTGATTCTATGTGTGTATGTGTGTGTGTGGTTTTTCTGTTTTGTTTTCATTTTGGTTTTTCGAGGTAGGGTCTCGCTCTAGTCCAGGCTGATCTGGAATTCACTGTGGAGTCTCAGGGTGGCCTCGAACTCATGGCGATCCTCCTACCTCTGCCTCCCAAGCGCTGGGATTAAAGGCGTGCGCCACCACGTCCGGCTTAATAAAGTCTATTTTTTGAAAAGGCTGTGAGCTTTCTGGTGTCCGTTGTACCACGGGTGCCACCAAACTGGGTTTTGATTCTGTTTTGACACCCTTTACTAAGCTTGATAGTGGGCACTGAACCCTCCCGGATTGGAAAAGAGACACATGGATGCCTGGTGAGATTGACGGTGGGCCAGAAACTATGCTTCTCATCTGAATGTGGCTCTCCTAGCCAGAAAGTCTTCTAAACACCAATGCAAATAAGTTCATTGGCCACACCTTCATGTCCCCTCCTTACCCCGTGAGTCTCCTGCTGACCCACCCGGCCCCCTCTAACTAAATTCTGGGAACTTTGTGTTTTGCCTTTTCTGCTTCTCAGCAAACTTGATACAAACTTTTTTCTCTAAACATTTGCTTTCCTCTTTACATCTCATCCTTCTTGCCTAGGAAAGTCATTCTTCGGGGCTGGAGAGATGGCTTAGCATTTAAGGCATTTGCCTCCAACGTCAAAGGATCCTGGTTCGGTTCCCCAGGACCCACATAAGCCAGATTCACAAGGGGGCGCATGCATCTGGAGTTCGTTTACGCCCTGGCACGCCCATTCTCTCTCTCTCAAATAAATAAATTACATATATATCTATATATATATGTATATAATTAATTTAAATTACATATATATGTATATAATTAATTTAAATTACATATATATATATATTTTTAAAGTCATTCTTTTTTTTTTTATTTTTTATTTATTTGAGAGCAACAGAAACAGAGAGAAAGACAGATAGAGGGAGAGAGAGAGAATGGGCGTGCCAGGGCTTCCAGCCTCTGCAAACGAACTCCAGACGCGTGCGCCCCCTTGTGCATCTGGCTAACGTGGGACCTGGGGAACCGAGCCTCGAACCAGGGTCCTTAGGCTTCACAGGCAAGTGCTTAACCGCTAAGCCATCTCTCCAGCCCTTAAAGTCATTCTTAAATTCACTGAGACAAGAACCCAGAACCATTCAGTCAGTAGAACTTTGGTGACAGCTGAGAGTCTGCCACCTGGTTCTTTCATCATCATCATCATCATCATCATCATCATCATTATTATTATTATTACTATATTCTCAAAGAGAGAGAGAGAACTGGCACGCCAGGACCTCCAGCCATTGCAATTGAACTCCAGACACTTGCAACACCTAGTGCGCCACCTAGTGGGCATATGCAATCTTGCTCTTGCGTCTTCTAGAGCATCTGGCTTATGTGGGACCTGAGGATTTAGAACATGAGTCCTTAGGCTTTGCACACAAATGCCTTAACCACAAAGCCACCTCTCCAGCCCTGGCACATGGTTCTTGAGTTAAGCCCACCTAAGTAAGGCTCTGTTGTTCCAACGTCCCTGATAAGGAGGCAGGATTCTTGGTTTACAGGAAGCCGGCATGGGCCCAGCAGATTCAAATCCATGAGTGCGGCAGACTTTTGCCTTTGACACCCTCAGTCAGTACATTTCAGCTCCTTTTGTCTTTGCAAACAGGGAGAGAGAAAGAGAGAGAGAGAGAAGAGAGACAGAGAAAAGAAAGATAGGCAGAGAGGATAGCCACGTCAGAGCCTCTAGTCGCTGCAAATGAACTCCAGATGCATGCGCCACTTTGTGCATTTGGCTTTACATGGGTCCTGGGGAATTGAACCTGGGTTGTTAGGCTTTGCAGGCAAGTGACTTAACACCAGACCCATCTCTCCAGCTCCCGCCACTGTTCGTAGTGACCATGCTATATTGAAACATATCTATCTGGATTTTAAAAATCCTTTAGGGGCTGGAGAGATGGCTTAGCGGTTAAGTGCTTGCCTGCGAAGCCTGAAGACCCCGGATCGAGGCTCGATTCTCCAGGACCCACGTTAGCCAGATGCACAAGGGGGCGCACACATCTGGAGTTCGGTTTGCAGTGGCTGGAGGCCCTGGCGTGCCCATTCTCTCTCTCTATCTGCCTCTTTCTCTCTCTCTCTGTAAATCTCAAATAAGTAAAAATAAACAAAAATAAAATAAAAATAAAAAGTCCTTTAGGGACTTAGAGCAGTTAAGGCCCTTACATGTGAAGTCAAAGGACTCAGGTTGACTCCTCAGTACCCACATAAAGTCAGACACACAAGGTGGCGCATGCGTTTGCAGTGGCTAGGGGTCCTGTCATGTCCATTCCCTCTCTTTCTCTCTCTCTTTTTTTTTTTAAATAATTTTTTTATTATTTATTTATTTGAGAGCGACAGACACAGAGAGAAAGACAGATAGAGGGAGAGAGAGAGAATGGGCGCGCCAGGTCTTCAGCCTCTGCAAACGAACTCCAGACGCGTGCGCCCCCTTGTGCATCTGGCTAACGTGGGACCTGGGGAACCGAGCCTCGAACCGGGGTCCTTAGGCTTCACAGGCAAGCGCTTAACCGCTAAGCCATCTCTCCAGCCCTCTTTTTCTCTCTCTTAAGTAAATAAATAGGTTTTTAGCACTTACATGTTTATCAAGAGAGTTTAAGTCCAACTTTTTTTTTTTTTTCTCCCAGTATTGGGGCCTGAGCATAGGACCTCACACATGTTGGACAAGTGCTGGTCCAGTGAGCTTTAAAATGGTTATTATTATTATTTTTTTATTTTGAGACAGGGTCCCAAGAGGCCCAGGCTGGCCTTGAACTTGCAATCCTTCTGCCTCAGCCTCCCAAGTAGCCGGGATGGTTGGCCTGCAATCACCAAGCCCAGCTTACATCCATCACTTTAATTCAACACTTTTGCAATAATTTGGCAAAGGAACCGAGGCCCAGGGAGACTCAGGGTTATCCCTTGTGCATCCCACCAGGCTCCGAAGCCCCTCGGACCGTTTTCCCTGTTCTCACTGCGGTCAGTTCACCACAAAGAGACTCCAAGGAGGCGTGGTGTAGACAGGCATTTATTTGATATTCAGGGAGCTGGTCGGCGGGGGTCAGCAGTGGGGACAATCGCATCCTCAGGGCTGCCGGGAATGTCACCAGCGGTCACCGTGGCCAGAAAGCAGGGGTGAAACAGGTGACTGGGACCCACAGCCTGCTTCTCACTGTTTTCTAGCCGTGGGCTCGAGAATGAGTATCTCTGCTGGGAAGGGCTCACGGCTGGCACCTCCGTCGCAGTGGTCATGTGCCCACCTTGGTGATCAGGGGGCGTCTCCTCGGGGCCTGAAAAGACAGAAAACAGAGGGAGCTTTTTCTCCTGCATCTTCTCCCTCCCCCACCACATCAGGATTGCACCCCTAGTTTCTCGGCTGCACTGTGTTCATGGCCTTAGGTTGCACCATTCATACAACAGGCATCTATGAAGAATATAAGCCGGGAGTGGTGGCGCACGCCTTTAATCCCAAAGGTAGGAGGATCGCCGAGAGTTCGAGGCCACCCTGAGACTACAGAGTGAATTCCGGGTCAGCCTGGGCTAGAGCCAGATCCTACCTCGAAAAACAAAACAAAAGCAAACAAACAACAACAACCGCTGTCTTGGAACTCACCTAATTAGCTAGACTATACTGGCTGGCCAGGGAGCCCCAAGGATTTATCTACTTTCAGCCCCCAACCAGTGCTAGGAGTCCAAGCACATGCCACAATGTCCAGCTTTTTTGTTTTTTCAAGGTAGGGTCTCCCCGAGTGCTGGGATGAAAGGTGTGCGCCACCACGCCCGGCTTTGATTGTATTTTGTTTGGGGTAGTATGAAAACCAGGTTGCGTGCCCTAAGGCTAGAATCAAAGCATTGGCTTTGAAAAATCCACTAGGTTAGTGTCTGTGGGACAAATGGGGAGCACGGAGGATTTGAGAGATGCTCAGAACTTGAACCTCCTGAGACACGAGCTGCTGCTTCCCGACATTCCAGGGGCACTCAGGGGGCAAATTTTCCAAACATCATTTCGTTTCTTTCTTTCTTCTTTTCTTCTCTTCTCTTCTCTTCTTTTTTTCTGCTCTTCTCCTTTCTTTCCTTTCCTTTTCTTTTTTCTTTCCTTTCCTTTCCTTTTCTTTTTTCTTTTCTTTCCTTTCCTTTTTTCTTTCCTTTCTTTTCCTTTTTTCTTTTTTCTTTGCTTTCTTTTCCTTTTTTTCTTTTCTTTCCTTTCCTTTTTTTCTTTCCTTTCCTTTTCTTTTTTCCTCTCCTTTCCTTTCCTTTTTTTCCCCCCTTTATTCTATTTATTTATTTTTGGTTTTTCGAGGTAGGATCTCGCTCTAGGCCAGGCTGACCTGGAACTCACTAGGTAGTCTCAGGGTGGCCTCGAACTCACAGCGATCCTGGCATTAAAGGCTTGCACTGCCACACCTGACTCCAACATCGTCTCTAATGATCTCCCCCGCCCCCATCTGCCAATGTGATCGCTAGGAAATCCCGTGGCCTCTTCCTTACCTGTTGTGTGTAAGCTTAAGCCTGGGTCCAGCTTCGTGTGGGCCTTGGAGCTGATGAACAGGTAACAGAGCACGCAGGCCGTGACCACAAAGGCCAGCAGGACCACGGCAGCAATGGAGAGACCCAGGAGCGCGCCGATGCTGGGGAGAGAAGATCACACAGGGCCTGAGCGCTGGGCACCCAGCACCTTACCAAAGTGTGCCAGGGCTCGGTTTCAGCTTCCCTTCTTCTTTATTTATTTATTTGAGAGACGGAAAGAGGCAGAGGGAGAGAGAGAATGGGCGCGCCAGGGCCTCCAGCCACTGCAAACGAACTCCAGACGCGTGTGTCCCCTTGTGCATCTGGCTTACTTGGGTCCTGGGGAATCGAACCTGGGTCCTTTGGCTTTGCAGGCAAGTGCCCCATTTTTATTTATCTATTAGAGACTGAGAGAGGGAGAGAGAGACAGAGGAAGTGAGAATGGGCGCGCCAGGGCGTCCAGCCACTGCAAACGAACTCCAGATGCATGCGCCGCCATGTGCGTATATGTGGCTAATGTGGGTGGTGGGGGAATCAAACCTGGGTCCTTTGGCTTTGCAGGTAAATGCCTTAACTGCTAATCCCATATTTCAGCTTTCCTTCTGTCTCTACCTATCTTTTTTTTTTTTTTTTTTCCGAGGTAGGGTCTCACTCTAGCCCAGGCTGACCCGGAATTCACTATGGAGTCTCAGGGTGGCCTCGAACTCATGGCGATCCTCCTACCTCTGCCTCCGCCTCCTGAATGCTGGGATTAAAGGTGTGCGCCACCACTCCTGGCTGGCCTGTCTGTTCCTCTCTTAAGCTTTCTGTGCTAACCATGGGAGGAATGGTCACCTGTATGCGAAGTGCTCCCTACATATAGTGTGACAGGGATCAGTGCCACCTGTAGCAGCAATTCAGCCCTTCACTCCTTCCTGGCCTGCTTTCCTTGATGTGCTGCAACAGCCTTAATAAAGGTCCTCTGACCCCTAAATCTAGACACATTTTAGGCCTTAGTTAAAAAAAAAAAAAAAACAACCCAGCTGCCTGGGGCTGGAGAGATGGTTTAGCCGTTAAGACACTTGCCTGTGAAGCCTAAGGATTCAAGTTCAACTCTCCAGGTCCCACATAAATCAGACCCACGAAGTGACGCAAGCATGCAATGTCACACGTGCTCACAAGATGGCACATATGTCGGACTTCTATTAAAGGGGCGGCTCTCTCTCTCTCTCCAATTGAAAAAAAATAAATATTTTAAGCCAGGCGTGGTGGCGCACGCCTTTCATCCCAGCACTCGGGAGGCAGAGGTAGGAGGATCGCCGTGAATTCGAGGCCACCCTGAGACTCCATAGTGAATTCCGGGTCAGCCTGGGCTAGAGTGAGACCCTACCTCGAAAAACCAAAATAAATAAATAAATAAAATACTTTATGTATTCACTGGGCATGGTGGCGCAGGCCTTTCATCCCAGCACTCGGGACGCAGAGGTAGGAGGATCGCCATGAGTTCAAGGCCACCCCGAGAATACATAGTGAATTCCAGGTCAGCCTGGGCTAGAGTGAAACCCTACCTTGAAAAACCAAAACAAAAGCAAACCAACCAACCAACAGCAACAACAACAAAAAACCCCCATCTATCTGGGCTGGGGAGATGGCTCAGTAGGAAAAGGGCTTATTGCACAAGCATGTAGATCCCAATCACATCTCCAGCTCCCCAGAATGGGGGTGCCTGTCTGTAATCCAAGCTCTGGAAAGGCAGAAGTAGAAGGATCCCTAGTGCTCATGGGCTAGCTAGTCTCCAAAAATAAAGTGGAAAGCAACTGAAGAAGCCACCTGATGTTGACCTCTGGCCTCCATACACACACGTGTGCCTATACACATACAAACGTGCACACACACATGCCAAAAAACAAAATGAAAAGCGTAAGATTTTCCTTAGCAAAATACTGATACCAGGGCTGGAGAGAGATGGCTTAGTGGTTAAGGCGCTTGCTTGCAAAGCCTAAGGACCCAGGTTTGATGCCCCAGTACCCATGTAAGCCAGGCGCACAAGGTGGCAAGTGCATTTGGAGATATTGGCAGTGGCTATAGGCCCTGGGTGCCCGTTCGCTCTCGCTCTTTCTCTCTGCCTCATTCTCTCACTCTCTCTCAAATCAATAAATACATTTTTAATGTATTTTATTGATTGATTGACTAGAGAGAGACAGAAAGAGGCAGAAAGACAGAGAGAGAATGGGTGATCCAGGGCCTCCAGCCACTACAAAGGAACTCTAGATGCATGTGCCCCCTTGTGCATCTGGCTAATGTGGGTCCTGGAGGTCAAACTGGGATCCTTTGGCTTTGCAGGCAAATGCCTTAACCTCTAAGCCATCTCTCCAGCACCTCTCCCCTTTTTTTGAGGTAGGGTCTTGCTCTAGATCAGTCTGACTTGGAATTCACCATGTAGTCTCAGGGTGGCCTCGAGCTCACGGGCGATCCCTCTACCTCTGCCTCATAAGTGCTGGGATCAAAGGTGTGCACCACCAAGCCCAGTGAATACATAAAATATATATTTTAAAAAAATACTGATACCACACACATGAGTTTTCTTCTTTCTACAGCAAGCAATTTGTTAGCAGACACTAGTTGGGGATCCTATTGTTTGATTCAAACTTGACAGTCTACCTGGAGATAGTGTCATATCTACAGAGGGTTCAGTCCCACAAGACTGGCCTCTACTTTACTTATTTATTTATTTTTGAGAGGAAAGAGAGAGAGAGAGAATGGGTGCGCCAGGGCCTCTAGCCACTGCAAACGAACTCCAGATGCGTGCGCCCCCTTGTGCATCTGGCTAACGTGGGACCTGGGGAATCGAGCCTCGAACCAGGGTCCTTAGGCTTCACAGGCAAGCGCTTAACCGCTAAGCCATCTCTCCAGCCCTTCCCTAACATTCTTCCTTGCCTTTGGCCTGTCTCTCTATGAAACAAATCTCACACTGCACACAGCAGACACCCGTCGGCCTCCTTCTGCACTGTGTGTCTCGCTATACGCTGGAAGTGCTGCATAAATGCTTGTGGATATGAGCTGGCAAGATGGCTAAGCAGTTAAGGTGTGTTTGCCTTGCAAAGCCAAAGGACCCAGGTTTGATTCCCCAGGGCCCATGTAAAAATATCAAAAAAAGAAAAGGGTTCAGTTCTCATTACTTTATTTTTTAATTTTTAAAAAATCATTTATTTATTTATTTGAGAGCGACAGAACAGAGAGAAAGGCAGATAGAGGGAGAGAGAGAGAATGGGCGCGCCAGGGCTTCCAGCCTCTGCAAACGAACTCCAGACGCGTGCGCCCCCTTGTGCATCTGGCTAACGTGGGACCTGGGGAATCGAGCCTCGAACCGGGGTCCTTAGGCTTCACAGGCAAGCGCTTAACCGCTAAGCCATCTCTCCAGCCCTATTTTTTAATTTTTTAAAAAATTTCATTTATTTATTTGAGAGTGACAGAGAGAGAAAGAGGCAGACAGAGAGAGAGAATGGGCATGCCAGGGCCTCCAACCACTGCAAATGAACTCCAGACACATGTGCCCCCTTGTGCATCTGTCTTACGTGGGTCCTAGGGAATTGAACCGAGGTCCCCGTGTTCAGAAGCTTTCTGAGCCAGGTTCTTTTGGCCTTGTAAGAAGGCTTCCTTGCCTAGGCTCATGTGATACATCATGGGTTGCTCTTAACTTTCAGAGCTTCCCGCCACCTCAGAGGTCAGCGATGGAGTGGACTGTAAATTCCAGGGGTGATCACATGGCAACTAGCCAGGATCTGGAGGCTCTCCAAGTCTCTAAGAGTTGCTCATCAGAACAAACCTCGTGTCTGTCATTTTTGGGGGGCTTTGGAGTCAGGAACTGGGATCAAAGGACACATATGGATACAGAAGATTTGGGTTGGCCTGGCATGGGGGCACACGCCTTTCATCCCAGCACTGGGGAGGCTGAGCTAGGAGGATCGCCATGAGTTCAAGGCCACCCTGAGACTACAGAGTGAATTCCAGGTCAGCCTGGGCTAGAGTGAGACCCTACCTTGAAAAAAAAGAAAAAAACACCCAGGAGATCTTGTCTCAAACAAGGTAGAAAGAGAACAAACACGGTGAGGTCATCCTCTGACCTTCACTTGCATGACACAGTTCGTAGGTACAAATATCTACACAGAAATTAAGACAAACAATGCCTCCTCCCCTCCACACACACACATATACCCTTGCAGGATTGTCATGTGTCTTCTGGTCTTTCTTTATTACAGCTGAATAAATGAATGGACCACCCTGCAATAGAGTAGTTTAGAACTTATTTTTTTGTTTTTTCAAGGTAGGGTCTCACTCTAGCCCAGGCTGACCTGGAATTCACTATGGAGCCTCAGGGTGGCCTTGAACTCACAGCGATCCTCCTACCTCTGCCTCCTGAGTGCTGGGATGAAAGGTGTGCGCCACTCACGCCTGGCAAGTTTAGAACTTTTAAAGGTGCTCCTGGGCTGGAGATATGGTTCAGTGGTTAAGGCACGTGCCTGAAAAGCCTAATGACCTGGTTCGATTTCCCAGTACTCACCCACGTAAAGCCATTTGCACAATGATGCATAAATCAATAAAATATTTGTCTGGAGAGATGGCATAGTGGTTAAGGCACTTGCCTGCAAAGCCTAAAGGATCCAGGTTTGGCTCCCCAGAACCCACATATAAGACAGATGCACAAAGTGATGCATGTGCCCAAGGATGTGCACGTGCACAAGATGTCTGGAGATGGATTACAGTGGCTACAGGTTCTGGCATGCCAATTCTCTCTCTCATAAATAAAATTAAAAAAAAAAACGAAAATGGAAAAAGTAAGTAAAATATGAAAAATAGGCTCTGAGGCCAGTAAGCTAGAAAGGAGATATAAAGGGAATAGAAAGGGAGGGAGGGGGTACTTCATAGGATGGTATTGTATATATGTAAGTAGAAGAATAGATTAATGGGGGCAAAAAGGCCTAAGTAAGATCAGGGGAAGAGATTGAGTAAAGGAAAGGTGGAGGGAGGGCTAATCAAAATCTAAGAGGATATAAATAAGTCACATGGAAACCTACTTTTTTGGACAATGAAACACTCAGAAACCATAGATTATTACTAGAAAATTTTCAGTGCCAGGGATGGGATACCTTCCAGTGAGCTGTTGGCAAGGGAGGTCCTTGACGCCCCCAAAACATTACAGGCCATTGCTGAGGCTCTTGGTTTCCCACCAGGAATAGATGATAAGACCCCATTGCTGAAGACTCCACATACTTGGGCTGCAAGGCCACTGAGAAATCCTGCTGGAACTGAGCTGAAAACCTCCTCCATGTAGACCAGCTGACAGAAAGCTGGAAAAAGCCATGCTGCATGCAGTTCAATGGGAGAGAGAGAAGTCACCAGTGAAGATACTCAACAGTGGACACTGCAAGCCTTATATTTGGCCAGCCAGGCCAAATGAGCCAACAGGTGCAATAGTGGCACGTCTGTCATGGTGGAAACCAACTGCCCTCTACTTGGACTGGAGGCCCCCTCCATGGGAGGGAATACATCCCTGATACTGAAAACCTACAATAGGGGTAGTCATGAGCCCTAGGGGTGTAACGTCTGCTGCTGTCTGGCTAAATGTATATACTATGCTCACCAAACTGCCCAGTAAGCACTTCTTTTAATATTCATACCCATATATTAATGCTACTCTCACTTTTGGTAGAGAACCTTCTCTTTTCAGATGGCATTGATCTTGGGATGACTCAGAAGGCATCATGGTGCTGGAAAGAGGTGACAGAGGAGCTCTCAGCACTGAAACATCTCTATCACACCTTCCCAGGCTCAGGGTCCATTGCGGAAGAGGTGGCGGAAAGAGGAATGAGACTCTTCCTTTGTGTAGCAGCTCACAGCCACAACTCTTAGCCTCCAGGTTCACAAGGGGAAGAATTCTATGCTGCACTGACTAGCAAAGGTGAAGTTGTGGTTTCCTTGTTATGACTTTCTTGGTAACCTACTGTGGTGGTTTGATTCAGGTGTCCCCCATAAACTTAGGTGTTGTGAATGTTAGCTCCCCAGCTGATAGATATTTGGGAATTAACGCCTCCTGGAGGGAGTGTATTGTTGGGGGCGGGCTTATGGGCTTTATAGCCAGTTTCCCCATGCCAGTGTTTGGTACACCCTCCTGTTGCTGTGGTCCACCTTATGTTGGCCAGGGGGTGATGTCCACCCTCTGCTCATGCCATCGATTTCCCCTGCCATCGTGGAGCTTCCCCTCAAGCTTGTAAGCCAAAATAAATCTCTTTTTCCCGGAAGCTGCTCTTGGTTGGGTGATTTCTACCAGCAATGCGAACCGGACTGCAACAGTAAAGTGGTACCGAGGAGTGGGATTGCTGCTGAACACCCGACTGTGTGGCTTTGGCTTTTTGGAGCTGATTTTCAAGAGGAATGTGGAAGGAGTTGAAACCTTGGCCTAAGAGACGCCTTGCAGTGCTGTAAGTACAGCTTGATGGACTGTTCTGGTCAGAGCTGAAAGACCCGAAGGCAGTAAGAACTATGGACTGTGAGGTTTGGCTTATGAGGGTGAGGAAGAGCTTTTCCTGGACTGGGCTAGCAGTTTGTGTGAGAAGCTTGCTCTTGTGCCCATGTCCTGAGAAGTTGTGCAGGGTTGCTTTGCATAGAAATGAACTGGTGTGAGCAGAGGGATATGGCACAGAAAGAAAAATCTTTGGGTGAACTGCTGCCCGTTCAGCTGCAACTGAGAGATTACAACCTTTGAGACTGGGCTAGCTGACCTGTGCTGGGGCAACAAGAAGAATGTAGACTCTTTTGAAGGGGCCTGAGTGCTCGAGGAGTGTCCTGTTCTTCAAAGTCTGCTTTAATCCCCCCTGGATTAACAAATTGGCACCCTACCTGGTATCGTGGAGCATAAGAAATGCTGGAAAGAGGGTCATTGAGTTTGCAACACGGTCTTGTGTTTTGGAAATGGCCATGAGCAGTGTGAAGCAGGTTTGCTGGTTGCCTGCATAGAGACCCCATGGGGCCATGAGGATGCACCGTGGCTTGCAGTGGAGACCCAGTGGAGATGCCGGGACCATGAGATGGCTGCCGAGGAGCTGCCGGCCCCGGTGAAGTTTCCCAGGACTGTGAGTAGCCTAGCTGGAGAGGCGGAATTGGAATGCCAGAGACTTGTTGCTGGTTAGAATTATCGGACTTGGAGAGTTGTCACTGGCTAGAGTTGCTGGACTTGAAGCTACAGAGTTTGATGTTTGCCCTGGTTGTTTTAAATCTTGTATTGGTTGAATGTTTCTTTGCTATGCCCAATGCCATCTTTTGCAGTGTGAATGTTTATTCTGTGCCATTATGGGTTTTTTGAGGTTATTTTTTTGGTATTATGGCTCAGTTAAAAGATCTTGGACTATGAGGATGTATGAACATCACTGGGATTGATAAAAACTGGGGGGACTTTTAAAGTCAGGCTGAATGCGTTGTATTTTACATCATGTATGGATATCAGTTTATGGGGTCCAGGGGCAGAATGTGGTGGTTTGATTCAGGTGTCCCCCATAAACTTAGGTGTGAATGCTAGCTCCCCAGCTGATAGATATTTGGGAATTAATGCCTCCTGGAGGGAGTGTCTTGTTGGGGGCGGGCTTATGGGCTTTATAGCCAGTTTCCCCATGCCAGTGTTTGGCACACCCTCCTGTTGCTGTGGTCCACCTTATGTTGGCCAGGAGGTGATGTCCACCCTCTGCTCATGCCAACGTTTTCCCCTGCCATCGTGGAGCTTCCCCTCGAGCCTGTAAGCCAAAATAAATCTCTTTTTTCCGGAAGCTGCTCTTGGTTGGGTGACTTCTACCAGCAATGTGAACCGGACTGCGACACATATCCACTGGTGACATTTTTCTCCCTGTCTCACTTCCCTACCCTCGAGTAACGTTTTCTTGGTTCGTTTTTGTATAAACTGCTTGCCGTCAAATCCCAAGATACTTGATTGCCCATGATTTCTTTCTCTTTTCCTTTCTCCTCTCTTTTTCAGGTTTTGTGTTTATTTTTTTTTTTGGGGGGGGGGAGTACAAGGTAAGGTCTGCCTGTAACCCAGACTGACCTGGTATTCACTATGTAGTCTCAAAATGGCCTCGAACTCGTGGCGATCCTCCTAACCTCTACCCCGAGAAGTGCTGAGATTAAAGGCGTGCACCACCACACCTGGCCTTTTTTTTTTTTTTTTTTTTTTGGTTTTTTCGAGGTAGGGTCTCACTCTAGCCCAGGCTGACCTGGAATTCACTCTGGAGTCTCAGGGTGGCCTCGAACTCATGGTGATCCTCCTACCTCTGCCTCTTGAGTGCTGGGATGAAAGGAGTGCACCACCACGCCTGGCCTTTTTCATATTTTCTACACTGAGTATGCAGTTTTGGTGGGGGTTATTTATTTATTTATTTTGGTTTTTCGAGGTAGGGTCTCGCTGTAGCCCAGGCTGACCTGGAATTCACTATGGAGTCTCAGGGTGGCCTCGAACTCGCGGTGATCCTCCTACCTCTTCTGCCTCCAAGTGCTGGGGTTAAAAAAATGTATGCAACCACTCCCAGTAGGGTTTATTTATTCATATATCCATTATATTATATTCATATATTCATTCAATTATTTATTTTTAGTTTAGTTTTTGTAGGTACTTGAAACAGTCTTCATTTCTGTTATACTTACTGTTCATGAGGTAGACCTGTGTGCAGATAGAGCCCACCCTTTATGGGGAATATTTATGGGCACCAGACCAGGAAAGTGGCCTCTAACACAGGCTTTTTTAATTTAATTTTATTTTTCTTTCCAAGGTAGGGCATCACTCCAGCCAAGGCTGACATGGAATTCAGTATGGAGTCTCAGGGTGGCCTCGAACTCACAGCGATTCTCCTACCTCTGCCTCCCGAGCACTGGGATTAAAGGCGTGTGCCACCACGCCCGGCTGTCTAACACAGGTTTTTAGCGGAATGTGTGAGAGGACTGGGGATGTATCCCAGCCAACGAGGCAGCAATGTCTCTGAAAGGCACTGACCCTGCTGGTCTGTCTGGGGACTGAGGACATAGAGTTGGAAACAACAGGAAAGACTGCCAGAGGGACAAGGCAGGGTTTAAGTGTCAAAAGACCCTTAAATGATGAGAGCTGGGCTGGAGAGATGGCTTAGCAGTTAAGCACTTGCCTGTGAAGCTAAGGACCCCGGTTCGAGGCTCGGTTCCCCAGGACCCACGTTAGCCAGATGCACAAGGGGGCGCACGCATATGGAGTTCGTTTGCAGTGGCTGGAGGCCCTGGAGCGCCCATTCTCTCTCTCTCTCTCCCTCTATCTGTCTTTCTCTCTGTGTCTGTCGCACTCAAATAAATAAATTAATTAATTAAAAAAAAAATGATGAGAGCTGTCTGGCCCCGGCTCAAGTGGCAAGTCTCCTATCTCAAGCTGAGCTGCCCTTGGAATGAAGTTAAGACTCCTGCTCCCAGTGGAGTAGACTAGACTTGGTAGGATTTAATTGTTATGACTAAGAAGGACAATCTCGATTAGCTCCAGAGCAGGAACTGATGGATCACCTAATAAAGGATATGGCAGCAGGTAATTTTCTAAGTTTGAATTCTGATTCTGCCACACGCTAAGGGGAAAGCTCACCTCTCCTCCCTCCCTCCCTCCCTCCCTTTTTATTTTACTTCATAGAGACAGAGAGAGAAAGAGAATTGGTGCACCAGGGCCTCAGCCCCTGAAATCAAACTCCAGACACTTGCGCCACCTACTGGACATGTACCACCTTGCGCCTGCCCCACCTTTGTGCGTCTGGCTTACGTGGGATCTGGAGAGTTGAACATGGGTCCTTGGGCTTTGCCAGCAAGCACCTTAACCGCTAAGCCGTCTCTCCAGCCCTGACTTCACCTTTCAGATCTTCATTTGTAAGGGTTCCTATCTCACCAGGCAGCCATGAGGAAGAACTGAGATCATATGTGCAAAATTCGAGCACCAACTCTGCCCTCCAGCAAGGCTGCTGGCAAAAGGAAGATGGAGGACTACAGAAATGGATTAGCAGTTAAGACGTTTACCTGCCAAGCCAAAGGACCATGGTTTGATTCCCCAGGTCCCACATAAGCCAGATGCACAAGGGGGCACATGTATCTGGAGTCTGTTTGCAGTGGCTGGAGGCCCTGATGCGCCCATTCTCTCTCTCTCTTCCTCTCTCAAGTAAATAAATAAATAAATAAATATTTAAAAATCTTGCCTGTAAAGCTTAAGGACCCTGGTTCGAGGCTCAATTCCCCAGGACCCACGTTAGCCAGATGCACAAGGGGGCACATGCGTCTGGAGTTCGTTTGCAGTGATTGGAGGCCCTGGCGTGCCCATTATCTCTCTCTCTGCCTCTTCCTCTGTCTGTCACTTTCAAATAAATAAATAAACATTAAAAAAAAAAAAAAAAACAACAAGAAAAGGAAGATGGAAAGCCAGGCGTGTTTGCATGGCAAATGCTCTTACCAACTAAGCCATCTTTCCAGTCCCTGACAAATTATTTCGAGATAATGCTAAGTGAAAGACAAACAAACAAACAAAAAAAAAAACACAACAAAAAAATTAAGCCAAATGGGCCTGGTGGCGCACGCCTTTCATCCCAGCGCTCAGGAGGCAGAGGTAGGAGGATCGCTGTGAGTTCTAGGACATCCTGAGACTTCAGAGTGAATTCCAGGTCAGCCTGAGCTTGAGTGAGACCCTATCTCAGAAGAAAAAAAAAAAGAAAAAGGAAAAGAAACAAACAAACAACAGCAATAAAAGGAAGATGGTGGGGTGGGGGGGGGGGTTCTGGCAAGTGGAGCAGATGGTGTAATAGCAAAGTTGATTATCCACGGGGGCAAGGGGGGTGAGGGGAGAGAAAGAACACCTTTAAAGAAAAGAGCCAAAAGCTTAGCTGTTAAAGTGTCTGCCTGCAAAGCCAAAGGATCCTGGTTCGACTCCCCAGGACCCACGTGAGCCAGATGCACAAGGGGGCGCACGCGTCTGGGGTTCGTTTGCAGTGGCTGCAGGCCCCGGCGTGCCCATTCTTTCTCCTTCTTCCCCCACCTCAAATAAATAAATAAAGGTAAATTGGGAAAAAAAAAAAAGCCAAAAGAAATTTGGAGCGAAACAAGTACTCCACAGCTCTGTCAGACCCATGTGGAGAAAGCTGTTTTGGGGTTCAGAGCACACCTGGATGCACATCTGACTATCCCGCAGGTGGTCAGTCCCCCTCTGCTTTGCAACTGTGTTCATGTTTACCAGCCATGGTTGTGTTAAAAGCCTGGGAAGTGGCGGCTGGAGAGATGGCTTAGCGGTTAAGGCGCTTGCCTGCAAAGCCAGAGGACCCAGGTTCAATTCCCCAGGACCCGCGTAAGCCAGATGCATAATCGGGTGCATGTGTCTAGAGTGCATTTGCAGTGGCTAGAGGCTCTGGC
The DNA here is from genome assembly GCF_020740685.1 of Jaculus jaculus. Classification (NCBI taxonomy): domain Eukaryota; kingdom Metazoa; phylum Chordata; class Mammalia; order Rodentia; family Dipodidae; genus Jaculus; species Jaculus jaculus. The sequence goes on along the minus strand of NC_059122.1, from coordinate 5,162,558 downwards.
TTGCCCATTCTCTCTCTCTCTGTCTCTCTCTCTGTCTCCCCCTCTCTGCCTCTTTCTCTCTTTCAAAATAAATAAATATAAATATATAAAGCCTGGGAAGTGGGCTAGACAGATGGCTTAGCCATTAAGGCATTTGCCTGCAAAGCCAAAGGACCCAAGTTCAACTCCCCAGGACCCATGTGAGCCAGATGCAAAAGGGGGCGCATGCATCTGGAGTTCATTTGCAGTGGCTGGAGGCCCTGAGCACCCATTCTCTATCTACCTCTTTCTCTCAAATAAATAAATTAATAAA